>NW_015639766.1:97648-97803 GCF_001515625.1 Sinocyclocheilus rhinocerous | reverse complement strand
TTGCAGTCTCTACTAATGAGCTGATGAGTTGAATCAGGTGTGTTAGATGAGGGAAGACATGCAGTGCTGGCAGTGCTGGGGATGCTCCAAGACAGGTTTAAAAACGTCTCAGGTTACGTATGTAACCATAGAAGGGAACGAAGGGAACGAGACAC
>NW_015639766.1:71672-97275 GCF_001515625.1 Sinocyclocheilus rhinocerous | reverse complement strand
GTTTTCTTTTTATTTATTATATAATTTTTAAATAATTACTACGTGTACTGCATTGAGCTAACTGAGACTTGTTATAGCACTTGCATATCATTGCTCTTTTGCTGATTTTGATTGCTTCCATTGTTCTCATTTGTAAGTCGCTTTGGACAAAAGCGTCTGCTAAATGACTAAATGTAAATGTAATGTAAATATCCTGGCCTGTCAAACAGAGACTACCTCCTGCTCTAAGAATGAGCTACCAAGGATCTCAAGATACCCAGGGAAACTTAGTAGTAACACCCTGTCTAGAAAGTGAATATGCGGAGAGTGGGGCCCAAGGTAACCGGGGCCAGAGCCACTCAGAAAACAACGTGGCAACAACGCGTCACCCTTACCATAAAGGCTTTTAAGAAAGTGCACAAAGGCTGGCGTGCGCACCTGCCATGAATATGGACTGGAACGAGGCTACAGCGCGTAACCCTTACCATACTGGATTTTTGAAAGTGCGCAAAATTCCTAGCGTGCACACTTACCACAATGTGGATTTTAGAAAGTGCACAGAAGCTGAGTGTGTGCACTTACCATAGCATAGATTTAGCAACACCGTTACTAAAGGGTAACCAAAAACCTGTCCCCTAGACAGGCCTAGACCCTACATGACTGTGACCCAACAATAATTCAGCAGGAGGCCGCATGCTCAGAGTGCATGCAGATTGAAAAAGGTGTATCTCATAGAAAGACCCTCCATGTGAGGGGAGAATCACCAACTCAACCAAAACAGTCACTCTTCAAACTGGGAGCAGCGTGCTCATATGTGACCCTCTAAGTGAGGGGAGCACTGCTAAACTCACCAACAAAGAGAGCAGCCTAACAAGGAGGCCTAAAGGGGCCTAACAACCTGAGGCTGCTGCTCAATGGCTCCAAACACATACAACCGTACCAGTATCATCAGAGATACATAGGAGAGTGAGGCACACGTAAGGATCCGGGGCCTGAGACAACTCAGAGAAAGGGGACGAGGCAGCATCGCGTCACCCTTACCAAAAGGATTTAGAAAGGTGCGCAAAGGCCTAGCGTGCGCATCTACGATGAATATGGAATTAATGGAAGTGCACAGAGAACTAGCGTGTGCACCTGACATGACAGAGACTAGGCTCTAAGCAGAGAAACAACCAACTCCGGGAGCGGAAGAGATCATAGAAGCTCAACTGGGAGCAATATGCTCAAAACGACCCTCGAAGAAGGGAGCATCGCGTGGCTCAACCAAAACAGCAGCCAGAACAGGGAGGCAAAAAGGAGTCTACTCTTCTTTTCCACAAGAGTAGAATAACAGGGAGGCAGAAAGCCTAACGACCTGCAACTACTCAACGAAAACTCCAGGAGCTCACTTACTGTAATGTCTATTCCATAAAGCCCTGAAGGACATAGGCCTCAACCACAGTTGCTCCACTCCAGAAAGTGGAGAACTCACTCAACAGAAAAGATGAGAACTCAGAACTAAATAGGGACATACAGGCTTAACCAAAGAAGGTAGCCCTGCAGGGAGGCCAAGAGGCCTAACAACCTGAAGGCTCCGCCTAGAGCATCTAGAGGGGCAGAAGGCCCAGCTCTCCAAGATTCTCTACTCTTCGCAGAGGGGAGAAACAAACGTTCCATTCCGGTTGGAATGAGCCTCCCGCAGTGAGGGGAGCACCATGCTCTGAACGCGCCAAAAAAGGAGAGCCGCAGGCTCCTTGCCATAAAAATGATAGACCAAGGAGGCCACAAAAAAGGCCTAGCTACCTGATGTTATCAACTGTTGGAATTACGAGAGCGGCGCTTCCGGGCCTCAGGCCGAGGTAAGTCCTCAATCTGAACCCAAGCTCAGGCCTAAGCCCCTCAGGGCAAGACCGAGCAGCCCAGGGAGCATGACAGGAGACAGTGCCTCCAAATGAGCTCCTGGGAGAAAAAACCTGAAAGGCCCGCAGGTCCTGAGGTTGCAGCGCCATACTGGGGACATGATAAACAAGGAGGCTTCTCAGGGAAGCCTAACGACTCGGAGTCAGAGTCCAACCAGTACGAAATTTGACAGGAATTGTCAGGATCCTGCCAGTTAGCATAAGTGATGCATCTTCAGCGAAGCTCACTAGAAGAGGAAAGAAATGCTTCCATCTAGGAATTAAATAGAATAACAGACATGTTAGATAAAGGAATCTCAGCAGAGACTGAGATGTTCCAATAAAACAGAACAGGATGGCGCTGCATAAAAAGTCAGATAAAAATACAACTAGCAACAGTTTAAAAGACATGGATCATACTCACCCACCATGGCCTGTCTCTCCCAGACCTTCAGTAGGTAGCTCTATGTTTTTAAAAACATAGAAACTAACCGGAACATCATAGGTCCAGCCGGAGACTGTAATACCGTTGCATGGAGGTTAACCTTGATCAGGAAAAGAAAGGGTTAACAGGGGAATTGGGAGAGGAAGACGAGGGTAGATTGTGAACACTCTAAGCGGGTGGTCCGTCCTGATCCAGACGAGAGTGTTGGGAATGCCTCGTCTGGATTACTTCCCTCAAGTCTTGCCTCTGAGCCTTCGACCTGCGCCGTCCTCTAGACCTGCTCGCAGGTGGAGGAGGGGTGCGAGTTGCGACACTAGCCTTCTGGACCCGTCTTTGATCCTTAGACCAAGACGGGCCAGGACCCCTTTGTTCGGGCTGAGACCTGGGCCTTCGTGGAATGAAGGACTTAAAAGCAGCTGAACGCGCCTTCGCCTCCTTAAACTTCTCGACAACCGTCTCAACGGAAGTGCCGAAAAGTTCAGAAGGAGAAACCGGCGCATCAAGGAGAAAGCCCCTCTCTTTCGTCCCGATGTCAGCCAGGTTCACCCACAGATGTCTCTCCGTTACCACCATAGCCGCCATAGACCTGCCTACGGCAGCCGCGGTCTGCTTGGTGGCACAGAGAGCGAGATCGATGTTGGCATAACTAGACTTCTGAAATCTGTGGACACGCGAAGAGAACAGATTTTTCCAAGTCTTCTTGATCTCCACATGAAGATCAGGAAGAAATGGAAGGCTCACTTTGGCTGGAGGGTTATGATCAGAAAGATAGCACTCATCGAGCCGGCCGCGAGATGCCACCCTCCTAGTCCGCTTCTGCCGTGGCGCATTCCATAACCTCAAGCAGCTCCTCGTACGCAGGGCAGGAGGTTTGAGAGGACTCAGTCTCAACTTCCTCGTCCTCATCCTCATCTAACATCACCTGCTCTTCCTGGCTGGGAGCCAGCAGAGCACTAGCTGCTGGATCAGATGACGTCAGAGAAATAGCGTCATCCTCCAACAGCTCACTCTCGTCCGTGACCGATGAACGAGTAAGGGAAAGCCCCTTCTTCAATTCATCGGCCAGGTCCACCTGAGAACCCCATGAACTCAGTTTCCTCCGTGCCTCAGCAGAGGCAGGTCCTGAGCCCAATGGAACCGATGGCTGCCCCTCCTTCCTCGAAAAGAAGGCCAAAATGAGAGCGGAGCTTTCTCATGGAGAAAAACTCGCAATGAACTCATGCCACCACCTTGAGGACGTCACGCGTGTGCTCCTCACCCAAACACAAAGATCGCAAGTGTCATCGGGTGTCAGATAACGCTGACACGGATCCACACACTTCCTAAACGCCTTGCTAGTGCTAGTGCTCGCCATGATAACAACGAACAGAATCGCTGTTCTCACCAGTATGCAACTCCAAACAAACCGTCGTGAAGACGAAGAAGAGGATGATGTATTCTACCGGCGCCCTTTTATACTGTGGTCGTGCCGGTAGTGATGTCATAGGCTGTCACCGGCCAATATCATTGTCATGTTTAGATGTATGCTTCAGACACCGGTCACGCCGAAGGCGTTCCCCATAGCGAGCCCTAGAGGACACAGTTCGAAGTTCCCTCGGAAGGGAACCCCTGTTTTATTGCAGTGTGCATTGTTTATCAGGCTTGTGATTTTTGAGCCTAAAGATGCAACTATGTTCTGTCCCATGCAGCCCAGAAGAACCAGTTTATGACGCCCAATGGTTTCACTATGTACATGCTGTCTAAGGAGAATGATGTGTATAACCCAGAGCATGGCAGAGTCTACCAGGACATGAGCCGCCCACTCAGTCACTACTTTATCTCCTCCTCACACAACACCTACCTCACTAAAGACCAGCTCATTGGCGAGAGCAGCATTGACGCTTATATCAGGTACAATGCTCACATATATATTAAAAAAGACAGCGCTGGTCCTTTTAGCAGATAATGCATACACATTTGCATGCATACTAGACAAGATGACCTATTTATTGAAATGTTTTGCACAAAGGCAGAAAAAAAACCCGCTTTCTCTAAAGCCTTCTACACACTGCATGATTTTAGCAATCCTATAAGATCATTGCAAATCACACTGGATCTGATAAACTTGGGAACGACATGTGTGCAGACTGAACAATGATGACACCTATTGACTCGTAGGCTACGACTCATATTACTATAGAAGAATAAAACATCATTAGCATGCGCTAGGGGTAAACAAAAAGAGCATGATGAATCACACTTTGGCAGTTATAGTTTTTATGTGTGCTGGTTGAAGTGGCGAAAAAGGAATGTCCTCTTATGTCCTCTCTCACTGTACGATATAAAATCACCGATTAGCAGCCACGATCACAGCAATCGCCACGATTGTTTCACGATGCCAATCTTTCATCTGGGACAGTCGAAAATCGTGCAGTGTGTCTCGGGCTTAATATTGAGCAAATAATGTAAAAGTGTTCATGTTTGTTTGTGGTGCAGAGCTCTGAGTCAAGGCTGTCGCTGTGTGGAACTGGACTGCTGGGATGGGGAAAAGAAGCCAGTTATTTACCATGGACACACCCTCACATCCAAAGTGCCATTTAGCGAGGTTTTGAAGGTCATCGCTGAATATGCATTCAGGGTGAGCACAGGAAGTGGCTCTTTACCTTCAGCTCGCTGGGTGATGCTTTTATATTTGTATTCCAGTAAATAATATCTAAATTTCCTTAGATACTTGAGAAGCAAAATTGCAGGTTCAGATATTTTTACAGAAAAACAAGTATGTATTTGTATGCTTTTTTGTTTTTTCATCAGACCTTTTTGATTAGACAAATTAGTAGTTTATTAGATAACCTTGGGTACCTATTTGAAAATCTAATGTGTGCGTAACCATTTAAATCAAATGGTTTAAATAATTTAAATTATTGATAAAGGAGTAGTGTCTATATATATATATATACAGTATATATATAAAATGAGCATTAAAAAAGAAAGAACATTATTTCTATGCTATTTTTCCCTAAACAGTTTTGAGTGGTTTTCCTTTTTCCTTCTCCTTTATAACAAAATAAATACATTAAACAAATAAATACATATGCATACTTGAACATATGCTTATTTTCTAGACTTCTCCATATCCTCTTATTCTGTCTCTGGAGAACCACTGCTGTGTGGAGCAGCAGACTATCATGGCCCAGCAGCTGCATTCAATTCTGGGGGAGAAACTGCTCAACAAACCTCTCAATGACAAGGCGCTTCAGTGCCTACCATCACCAGAGGTAATACAGTCTGACTTTCCCTAATAAAGTTTTAATCAGACATACTCTAAAACCAATTTGGAAGAGCAGTCTGTCTTCCCTTTTGTTTGTTTTGAATTTTATTCAACATACAGTGCTTGATGTTCTTGGAATGGTTGTGGAACAGTTCCCTAGGTAACTCTCGTTGTGTCGCCTTAGACGACCTATGGGAAAACTCCTGTTTTACTCTGGTACTGAAGCCTGATTTGTTCACTTTGTGTAGCTGCACAAACCAATGGCGCCATCTCATCAGAATCACTCTACTGAAGCGACAGTCATCGATTCGCGTGCAGCTTATTAGGGTTGGGTATCGTTTGGGTATCGATACCGGTGCCAAATCGATACTTTTAAAACGGTTCTCGTGCCTAAACGGTGCCTGAACCGATACTTATTAAAAAATAAATAAAGAAATTAATTAATTAAAATTCCCCCAAAAATTTATGGATTGGCCATTAGCATTATAAACGCATGATGCCTATTTCATTCATACTGGACGCCAGAGGGCGCCCTCGCACAGAAAATCCACATATCCAGTCACAGAAGTAGCGGAACTCATGACCCTCCAGGAAATCCCTTATATGGACAAAGGCATCGCTATTATATCTGGAACTGAGTAAACAGAACAAATAAACGTTTTGAATGATAAAACAAAGACAATAAACACTCGACTGCGACAATATAGTTTATCTGTGTTATTTAAGCCATCTCTGGTATTTTCATAATAATTAAGTATATTTATGATAGGGTGACCATATTTTAGTTTTCCAGAAAAAGGACAGTAGGGGGTGGGGTTCGTGGGCGGGGATTCACCTAACAGTATACGTAGCAAGGTTTTTTTTATTTTTTATTATTATTATTTTTGTTAATAAATAAAAAGAAAACAAGTAGAAAGAATAGAAAAAGAATAGGGAATGCTAGTGTTAGAGGGTCATTTTTAAATAAAAATAAAACAATTAAATAGAACAGAAAAAGAACAGATAATGCTAGTGTTAGAGGGTCATTTTTAAATAAAAATAAAACAATTAAATAGAACAGAAAAAGAACAGATAATGCTAGTGTTAGAAGGTCATTATTTATAATAAATAAAAAAGAAAATAAGTGGAAAGAATAGAGAAAAAATTGACAATGCTAGTGTTAGAGGCTCTTTTTTAGAATAGAATTTAGAATTTTAGAATAGAATAGAGAGTGCAAATGTTAGAGGGTCAAGTTTTTTAATAAAAAAAAAACAAGCAGATAAAATTAGAAGTAGCATTAGAATAGAGAGTGCTAGAGTTAGAGGGTCAAATGAAGATGAAAGAGATGTGTTTTCAGCCATTTCTTGAAAATATTAAGGACTCAGCAGCTTGGATTGAGCTGGGCAGGTCATTCCACCAGGAGGGAACAGTTAATGTAGAAGTCCATGAAAGTTTTATCATAGGTAGAATGCAAAATGTTTCAATACAAGCATTTCAGTCAAATGTAATTTATGCAATATTTCAAAGCTTTAACTCACTTGGAAAAATCAACCCATGGCAACAGATTAAAAGTAGCCCAATTCTGTGGAAAAAACGCAGACTTGGCAACCCTGCATCCAACAAGAGCTGCCGGAGTCAGCTTTGACTGATCACAGGTCGAGAATAATGAGAGATGACTGACCAGACCATGCTAGAGCATTTGCTGCTCAACAGATGCTGAGCTCATTGACAAATATATGATCTTGTAAGATGTGCTCCCTTTACACAGAGTGCGTGTGATTGCGAAATCGAAAGTGAAAGTAAACAGCGCAAACGCTCATTCAACAATATTTAAATACACCGTTAAGAAAACAGCCGAATCCCGGACATTTTGGGCAATTAAGAAATCCCGGCCGGACACATTTTTGTAGGTCCAGAAAGAGGACATGTCCGGAGAAAAGAGGACGTATAGTCACCCTAATTTATTTATCATAGGTAGAATGCAAAATGTTTCAATACAAGCATTTCAGTCAAATGTAATTTATGCAATATTTCAAAGCTTTAACTCACTTGGGAAAATCAACCCATGGCAACAGATTAAAAGTAGCCCAATTCTGTGGAAAAAACGCAGACTTGGCAACCCTGCATCCAACAAGAGCTGCCGGAGTCAGCTTTGACTGATCACAGGTCGAGAATAATGAGAGATGACTGACCAGACCATGCTAGAGCATTTGCTGCTTGTGCTTTTAAGTTGGAATGTGAAAACAACATGGACACTACTACATGATGTGTAGTGTAACGGGGCTGACGAGACGTGAGACGTGCGGATCCATGTGCGAGCTTTATTAAAACAGAAGAGGTCAGAAACACAGGCAGGGTCGAACAATGGCAAACAGGTATGATGAGGGCAAGACAGAAGAGTATTCCAAAAAGGGCGTGGTCGATAAGTAGAGGGAAGGGATAAGAGTGAGTGTTAAATAGGGAGTGAGTAATATGAAACAGCTGTGTGCAATCAGTGCTGTGTGCAATCAGTGCAATGAATGATGGGATATGTAGTCCGGGGTGATATGCAACAGTGTGTCGTGCGAGAGTCAATGAAAATGGAAAGGGTGACCTCTGATGGCTAGCAGACGGAAGTTCATGGACCGGATACGTAACATGTAGTACATACTACAAAGATGTGTTGGATTTGTATTATTAGAGCTTTCTGACTAGAGTTCACGTGCATTTTCTCAGTCGGGAAATTATTTTTCACGTGTGGTGCCAGTGATGATGCTTCTTACGTCCATTTCGGAGAACCAGAGGACAAATATTTCAATCGATCGCTCAGGCATGGCACCGAAATGAGGCACCGAAATCTGCGTTCAGATTCGGTTCTAGTACATACCGGTTGCATAGGTACCGGTGCCATATTGGTACCGGGTTTCAGTACCCAACCCTACAGCTTATAGCATCTAGTTACGCAACGCTCATTCGCTTTTCTCAGGGAACTGAGTTTACATTAGTAACCAGAGCGTTCCCTATCGAAAGGTAACTCTCATACTCAAAGGTAACCCTTTACACGTTAGTAACCGGAGCATTCTCTACAGTTCTTCCATACAGGTTTTCTTTTAATCGTTCATTTGGTATTTCACTCTGGATATTGCCTTGGCATGACCAATCACTGAAGCATCAGTATCACCACATATCATGACAGTGATGCACTGACGGGTGCTGTGCAGAGCTGCAGTTGCAGCATAGGCCTGGCAGTGGTCGTGAGCAAGCTCTTTGGCTGGGACTTACTGGACTGTCAGATGGAGAGAAAGTAAATTTCATTCAGGAGCCCCAGATTTCCTCTGCCTCAGCAGGTTAAAACCTTCTTTTGCAGCAGCAGCCAGACACTGATTGGCAAACTCAGCAAAATCGGAGAGAAGAAATGGCGGACAACCTAATCCATTCTCATGTACGGGATGAAGGGATGAACAACAGTACTCATTAAGTATCACAAAGTATCACAATTAGAGTGGTTATTTTCTCCCCCTCCTGCCAAATGAAGGCATTGGACACAGGAATTGTTCACAGAAAGTTCTCTTATGACTGGTTCAGGTGTGGAGTTGGCACCAATTCCCCCAGTGCCCAACAGAGAAGCTCTTCAAACTCCACCCATGAGGTCCCAAAAGAACTAAAAAACAGACACAAAAACAAAATTAAAAAATACAAAAAAAAAGGTGTTCACATCCCACAACCCAACTAGGGCTCAGGAGCAAGAAAAAAACATGGCAAACAACAAACAAATGTCAGCACACTGATATAACTGCTCCAAAGAACTTTACTAAAACTTTACTTGTTTCTACCATCAGGTCTTCATCGGGCACAAACCTAATGAGATTCTCTTTATAGACAATGGGTGATCACCTTGATTAGGAAAAAATTTACCAATGGGTTTCTTCCCAATGACTGACCACCCAAAGAGGCATGGTAAGCAACTATGGCCACCACATACACCCTCAAGGTAGAGGGGGTCAACCCTGTGGAGAACCGTCCCTGCAGGAACTCCAAAACCGAACCAACTGGGCAGTTAACTGGGACGAGCTGATGACTTCTGCACCATGAAGTGAACACAATCCACTTCAAGGAGTACAGTTTCCTCGTGGAGGGAGGTCTGGAATGGAGTATGGTCTCGACAACCTCAGTTGAGAGACTGGAGTCTATGAGTTGGGCCCCCTCAAAGGCCAAACCCACAGCTTCCATAACTCCAGGCAGGGGTGAACGATTGCATCCCAGTCCAAACAGCATTCGTGTTGCATGAGCCTCTCTCTCTCTCTCTGTCCCATGTCTGATAGATGCTTAAATCGTGTCTCTCCACCAATCACTGGAAGTGTTAGTTATCATGTACTTGACCTCCTTATCCGCTTGTCTCCCCACTTGTTCCCCCGCTGCAGCCCTCGATTTACCACGCCCCCCTCACAAACACATTAAAGGTGGGGTAAGTGATTTCTGGTAGCCAATGTTGACATTTCAAATCACCAAAACAAACACGCCCCTACCCTATAAGGGTCTCGCCCCTATTTTGATTGCTCCACCCCACACATAAGTACGCAACCCAGGCAACAATTAGTTCTGTGAAATAAAGCAAAACCAATGTTACACCGTGTCTACACCGGACGCAAGCGGCCCGACAAAATACTATAGAACTCATTATAATCAGTGTATGCTGTCTACACTGGATGCGGCGTGGCGCGACACGACAAATCCCTGACAGAAAACTGCTGCTGCATTCTATTTATGACGCATAAAATCTTTGGTTTGATGTTAAGTAAACTGTCATATTAGCAGAAACTTTAAAAAAAAAATAATAATAAATACAGCTCCAGGTAACCTTCGACACCCACCACAAGTTTCTCCTCCATCTTTGTAGTCTCCAGACGTTCAAAGCAACTGTCACCACAACGGAAAGCCCGCCTCTCCATTGATTCGATTGGACAATGGAAAAAAATGCAAATGACATTGGGCGCTTTTTTGGTCAGAGTTGATTTTATTTCAACCTCAGGAGCTCAGAGCGCTCCTACAAAAATGCGAGGCGCAGCAGGCGGCTAAAACTTGAGGTGCCCGGGGCACATAAGCAGCATGCAAAATGATCAATGCCAATAGAAAACTATTTTAAAAAGGCGCCTTTCACTGCAAAAAAAATAAAAAATCGTTCTGTCTGATCTGGGCCTAAGACTGTCTTCCCTCGAGAAGAAACGCCAATGGGAGCAGAACTAAACATTCCAGATAGTGCACACTTGTACACATCGGGACATTTTATAAATTAACATAGCCAGCCCCTTCGAGAGCTGACTGTGTGTGCTCTGCTCCCAAGCAAACCACACATAAATCTCATATATCCCCACCCATGATGAAGCAAGGGCAGCGTGAAACACACAATTTAAAATGTTCATATGCAAAAGATTGAGGTGGGCTTCTGAACGCTGAGAGTGCTAGATCCAGTGGGTGAAGGCGGAGAAAGAGCGAGGCTTGTATGAAGCTGCCGTGCCTCAGCAACAGCGGGACCGGAACCGCAAAGACCACGAACATGGACACACATTTCTCTAAGTGTGCCCAGCAAGAGCGTTGCACAAAGTCAGCCCCCTCGAGAGATGACCGTGTGTGTATGCCCACCCATAATGTTTAGCGCGAACAGGGAAGAACACACAGTCTAAAATGCTGCCTGTTTAAAAACAGGCAGCACTTTAGACTGACAAACAACAGATATTTCAGACTGACACACACAGCACTTGCTGAAGGCACAGAAGCTAATGCTGTTTGTTTGGGATGCGCTTTTAACACTAGAACCGCCTGGGGTCGTTGTATACCTAAAACCGCCAGCGGGTAAATTTTACCTACGCACATGACTACTGTTTTGATATGGCTAAAGAACATATTACTTCAGTGTATTATGCCACGGTCTTCACAAAGAAGTGTCTAGAGTCATGAAATGATCATGTCTAATCATCAACTATATTTTTGTCCTGTTGCTTTTTGTTCAAGGCTTTTTTTTATGCAGGCTATACAAGGTTAATCACTATTCATTACGGTCAATATACAGTCATGGCCAAAAGTTTTGGCAGTGACATA
This sequence comes from Sinocyclocheilus rhinocerous, assembly GCF_001515625.1. NCBI lineage: Eukaryota > Metazoa > Chordata > Actinopteri > Cypriniformes > Cyprinidae > Sinocyclocheilus > Sinocyclocheilus rhinocerous. The sequence goes on along the minus strand of NW_015639766.1, from coordinate 85,673 downwards.
AATTTTGTGTTTTGCAAAGTTTACTGCTTCAGTATTTGTAGATTATTTTTCCACATGTTTCTATGGTATACTGAAAAACAATGATAAGCATTTCATAAATTTTAAAGGCTTTTATCTGCAAAAAATATATAATGAGTCAATATTTACAGTGTTGACCCTTGTTCTTCATAACCTCTGTGCAATTCGCTCTGGCATGCTACATATTAGCTTTTAGGTCAAATCCTGACTGATGGCGATCAATTCTTGCCTTATTAGTTCTCGGAGGGCGTTTTGATACCATTCTTTATTCATGGCAGTGTTTTTGGGCAGAATTATGAGAGACCCCGCTCCCTTGGTTGAAAAGCATTCAATATAGCATTCACCTTTTCTTCTCCGAAAAATCGATTTTCCAGATGTCCCAAACAGTCGGAAGGGAGCTTCATCAGAGAAAATAACTTCCTGCAGAATTTCAGTCTGTCCTTGACGTTTTTCGAGAAGTGGCTTCTTTGCTGCCCTTCTTGACACCCCAGGCCAGTCCAAATTTAATGAATTACCAAAAAATATTCATATCAAAGATCTATGTGGATAATAGCTACTTTAAACAAAACCCACTTTTATCTTATTGAAAAAGTATGTCAGTTAGTGGTCATGATACAGGAATTTCCAACTTCAATACCTCGAAAAATATAAATATCAAAGTACCCGTGAACCGGAAGTTGCAACTGACTTCAGTGTTGTGATGTATTTCCAAGTGAAACGGATTGCAAAAGCTTACAGCACAAGGAAGCTTGATTTCAAATTTGATTTCAAACTGAATTGAATTTACAAAAAAATGACAAGTACAAAGTCAGTAATACAATTATAAAACAAATGACCTCAATTCAGTTGAGGTATGCGAAATATGGCAACACTGAATTTTCATAAGAAGTGATTTAAGAGCCATGTATTTTAGGCCTATTTATTTAGATAAATGGAACATCAGATGGCTTTGACCTGTAATGTATGTGCAATGTAGTGATGCAGTTAGGCAGACTAGGATATTTATATGTACAAATCAGACAAATATCCCATTCCAAAACATTTCTAGCATAAACTTACATTGTAAAGAAATTAAAGTTCCATCTTTGATTGTTGAAAGACTTTCTGGTGCAAGAAATTAAAGTTCCATCTTTGATTGTTGAAAGACTTTCTGGTGCATTTCACTTACAGCCAATAAAACGTAACAAAAATTCTTGTAGCATTTTCATCGGTCAGGCGTGGATCTATTCTGAATGGTTGATAATTTTTGACAGTTTAATCCAGGAGCAAAGAGAAATTATTTCTACTTTAAAAGCATGGAGAGATCGCGATTGCACACAGTCTGCGCCCAAACAATATCGGAGTGAGAGGACAGGCAGTTCATTTGTATAAGTTAGGCCTATTTGAGAGCTTGCATTCAGTTTTCTGTGATTACATGACTGTGTTCTCATGTTACAATAAAGCGCTCGCCACATTTGCGCGGGAATGATTCAAATTATGAAGAATACCTGCAATCCTGCGTGGACATTCAGACTCTGTAATTGACAGGAGACGGATGCGTGTCAAACTCACTGTCGGAGAGGAAAGAGAGACGCAGCTTGTATCTGTGTATATTCGGTAGATATGTGGAAAATGAGTAAGGGAACAGTGTCAGATATTTCAGTATCGGTATCAAAATATAGATATTTATGATAACACTACCATGTAGTTTGTTTCTCCAAACTTTGAGTCCATAAATTACGCTGAGCTCCCTGACTGTCCGATCAGCTCTTCACCTGCTGAAGCGGCGGCTTTTCCCGGTTCAGATATCAGGGCTTTTATTGGTCCCTTCTCGATCGGATATCTTTATTGGCTACTGAAGTGCAGTCAAAGGTTTGAATATCAATTAAAATTGTGGGCGTACTCAGTAACGAACTATAATTTAAAAGTAACGAAGTAGATTATTTTGCTTAATTTGTACTTAAGTACAAGTAAAAGTACAGTTTTAAAAATATACTCAAAGTACAAGTACCCGAAAAAAACTACTTAATTACAGTAACGTGAGTATTTGTAATTCGTTACCTCCACCACTGCTTGCTACTGCCAATGCATACAGTGATACGGTGCAGTGAGTATTTAAGACATACTGCTGCTGCACAAATAGCATATAAAATAACCCCCCAACAAAGCTGGAAGAAGAAAACAAAACAATTAAATATGTATGCTGCTGCTATACAATAATATGCTTAAAACCATCCCTATAAGCAGAAGAAATATATATAAAAAAAAAACAGAACAAGCAGATCTATTGCAAAGACATATGTACTGCTGCTGCTCCGGAGAGCCGTGAGACCGTGTGTTTGTGATCTATGTGAGCCTAGGCCGGCTTTGTCAAATGGCTTAATGCTAGTGAACTATTGCTGTGTGTACCTTATCGGTTGACCAGATAGCTTAAACCCTGGTCGCGTTCAGTTAAGTTACAGCAGTCAGCTCGGTAAAGCTCTCTCCAAGATCATTCTGTGTTCCCATTATACTTGATTTGTAAATACATGTCTATGATTTTGCAAAAAGGACTTTATCTTCTTGCCGGAGTTTAATGTTGTTTTGTTACTTGCTACCGGTAGGGTGACCATACGTGCCATTTTTCCCGGACACGTCCTGGCCAGGATTTCTATATTGCTTTGATTCAAAGTACCTCGACAGCGTTTCGAAAACATAAGGACCCGATGTCATACTCCGATCGGTCTGCACACGCAAACAAAGCCAAACCCTAGATATTTTAGGCAATATATGGGCTAGACTAACAAAACATTAAAATGCAGCGTCACTTACATCATCATCACCGCACCTCGCGCTCCACTGATGACGCTCCCAGACGCACTCCTAACATTCGATTGCACCATTTTTGCATTCAAATGCAAATGTTTATTTTAAATTCGACTAATATTCTTTTTTTTTTATTCACAATCTCCTCATCACAGGCAGGCACAACACTCAATTCAGCATGTGTTTGTGTGTGCTGTCTGCGTCACTCATAGCACGTGCCTATATCGTGCGCTATATCGAACATTTTTATATCGTTATCGATGAAGGTGTACTGTCGATAAATATCGATACCGTTTTATCACCCAGTCCTAAATAGTAGGGATGTGCCGATCTGATATTCATATCGGGTATCGGCTCCGATAGTGCCATTTTTCTCGGATCGGGTATCGGTCAGAGAGAGCCGATCCAAATCCGAGTTTTTTTTCTTTTTTTTCGATTGTGCGAATTATTCTGTGTTACTTCTGAAGCCATACGATAGCTTAATGTGAGCTACATATGAATATTTAAGTCCTTACATTAAAGTTCGCACAAACTCTTTTCTCCGCTGTGGCTGTCAGTCATTCGTTCAGCCTTTAAACCCTGGTCGCGTTCGGTTACGGCAGTCAGCTCGGTAAAGCTCTCTCCAAGATCATTCTGTGTTCCCATTATACTTGATTTGTAAATACATGTCTATGATTTTGCAAAAAGGACTTTATCTTCTTGCCGGAGTTTAATGTTGTTTTGTTACTTGCTACCGGGTGTCTGTGAGAACAAAACACGGGCGTAGAAAAGACTATAAATTGTTTTTAACGTGCACAGTAACTGAAATTTAAAACTGTTAAAAGAAAGGCTCAATAACTGTTGCACAGATATAATACACTACGCATCAATTTCTCTTCCCTTTGTGCTTTGCAGTTTTTAACACGAAGCGCTTACAATGTGCGCATCCGGTGTGCAGAATGATGCGCTTCGTGCTCATAGACTGTATAAAAACAGTTCGTGCTGCGCTGTATTTGTTTTGTCCTATCGTATCTATCATATGTTGTTGCCTTATTAAAAAATACGCTATACATTCAAAAGAAATGTATTTCAATTTTATAGTATATACTTAAACATGTATATCAATGTTTTTAATGAATGGATTTTATAATATAAATAGCAATGTGTAACATTTTACCATATTTAGTGCAACGCTTTTTTTATTTGTTCCCCACAAAATATTGTTTTTTCACTAAATGTTTGGATTTCTAAAATTATTGTGCACTTATTTTTCTAGAATAACTTTTGCTGCCGAATTATCCACTAACCTAGTTTATGATACATTTTTGTCATAGATTATAAATATACATAGGCCTATATTGTTTCATATTTATTGTTTATTTTATTTTTCTTTATAATGAAGTAGTCTGTATCTAGTAGATTGTGAAAGAATGATTATCAGTTCCACACACAGAGATATATAAATTCTACATTTATTTATGAGGGAAAAAAACTTCACTGGTATCGGATCGGTATCTGTATCGGCCAATCCTAGGTATCGGAATCGGTATCGGAGGCGAAAAAGGCGGATCGGAGCATCCCTAGTTGGGATATGCCTCCAATTGAACTCAGGGGATGTTGGAATGACCCACTCGCAAAAAAATGTAGTGCAGCTGTTACTTTAACAGCAACGGGGAGTGCATATGGGCAGTATACATTTGTGTCTAGGTCATCTGCCAGGAGATGACAGAAGTCTGTTACTGCCTGGTGGGATAGGCGTAGCCTCTGGCGACACTCCACCTCAGGCAGGGACAGATATGTGGACCTTGGCCGGTGGACCCTCTGCCTCCTCCGTCTCCCAATTCTTTGGCCCATCAGGTACTCCATTTGGCTGAACAATTCAAAAATACATTACTGATCAAATACACTGACATTAAACTGAGGAGTTCGACGAGTGATGTTTTGCTCAAATTACATGTTCAGTAGTCAGTCAGTCATTCAGTCGTCCGCAATGGATCCAGGCTTTGATATGGCTTACTGGTTGTTGATAGACACCCTCAACCTGACGAGTCAGACCCTGACTGGTCAAATAATTAGCCAATTTCCTTCGTCATTACTACAAATAGGTAGGCTAATTCTGATACATGCAATGACTATCCATTATGCATTAAGATATGTAGGCATTTTTATATTTATGTACACAATAATAATCTTTTACATTTAATCCTTTAATTTTTCATTTTTAAAAATGTTTGTGTGCTGCTGTGCATCCCTGTGTGAGTAATAAGCAAAGTGTACGCGCGTCTTTTTTTATTTGTTCCCCACAAAATATTGTTTTTTCACTAAATGTTTGGATTTCTAAAATTATTGTGCACTTATTTTTCTAGAATAACTTTTGCTGCCGAATTATCCACTAACCTAGTTTATGATACATTTTTGTCATAGATTATAAATATACATAGGCCTATATTGTTTCATATTTATTGTTTATTTTATTTTTCTTTATAATGAAGTAGTCTGTATCTAGTAGATTGTGAAAGAATGATTATCAGTTCCACACACAGAGATATATAAATTCTACATTTATTTATGAGGGAAAAAAACTTCACTGGTATCGGATCGGTATCTGTATCGGCCAATCCTAGGTATCGGAATCGGTATCGGAGGCGAAAAAGGCGGATCGGAGCATCCCTAGTTGGGATATGCCTCCAATTGAACTCAGGGGATGTTGGAATGACCCACTCGCAAAAAAATGTAGTGCAGCTGTTACTTTAACAGCAACGGGGAGTGCATATGGGCAGTATACATTTGTGTCTAGGTCATCTGCCAGGAGATGACAGAAGTCTGTTACTGCCTGGTGGGATAGGCGTAGCCTCTGGCGACACTCCACCTCAGGCAGGGACAGATATGTGGACCTTGGCCGGTGGACCCTCTGCCTCCTCCGTCTCCCAATTCTTTGGCCCATCAGGTACTCCATTTGGCTGAACAATTCAAAAATACATTACTGATCAAATACACTGACATTAAACTGAGGAGTTCGACGAGTGATGTTTTGCTCAAATTACATGTTCAGTAGTCAGTCAGTCATTCAGTCGTCCGCAATGGATCCAGGCTTTGATATGGCTTACTGGTTGTTGATAGACACCCTCAACCTGACGAGTCAGACCCTGACTGGTCAAATAATTAGCCAATTTCCTTCGTCATTACTACAAATAGGTAGGCTAATTCTGATACATGCAATGACTATCCATTATGCATTAAGATATGTAGGCATTTTTATATTTATGTACACAATAATAATCTTTTACATTTAATCCTTTAATTTTTCATTTTTAAAAATGTTTGTGTGCTGCTGTGCATCCCTGTGTGAGTAATAAGCAAAGTGTACGCGCGTTGTGCACCCGCCTATAGGCGCATATTACTAACGCGCTCTTTAAATAACAAAAAAATAATAATTGCACCAGATTTTACACCAGGTTTTTGTTGGTCAATGGCGCAGTCTATTTCAGTTGCCTCAAAATAACAATGCGCCTGAACACACCTCGTTTTCAGACCAGCATGCCCATGGCTGCACAAATGGGCGCAAATGCATTTGCTATTTAAACTACGTGGCGCAGGACGTGAAATTGACAACTGCGTTGGGCTGAAACTAGCAAAAAACACTTGCGTCGCACATGGTGCCGCATTGCGCCGGGTGTATGATAGGGCCCCAAGAGTGCAAAACACACACACAGAAAAACATACATCTTTGGTAATACTTTACAATAAGGTTTAACTATATTAGTTAACATGAACAATAATTATATATAAAAAAACTTACTAATACATTATAAAAATTTAAAGTTGTATCTGTTAACATTAGTTAATGTACCGTGAAGTAACATGAAAAAGAAAGTTTCAACTGAATACCATGAACAAAAATCAGCAGGCTAAATAAAAACTGGACTCGATTAAGAGCTATTTGTGTGCAAAATAGAGCTGCACAATTCTGGATAAATTGATTTTTTTTTTTTTTTCATAAATTACATGTGATTTTTTTTTAAAAACAAGAATCACATGTAATTTATGAATGAATGATTTAATGACTCACTTAATATTTACTTGTTTCATTATTGGATGAATCAGTGTTTTTGAACGAATCTCTTGAATGAATCAAAGACATTTTTAGCAATTCCTTTTTCACCACCTACTGGCGTAACAACGTAATTGATAATTCTGTATTTGAAATGTCAAATTACTTTCAAAAGGTGATTTACTCTGTTAATCGCTACACATCAGTGTTTATACAAACTATAAACTTTTTTTTCCCCGTACTTCTGTGATTATTTGAATGATTGTAGCACAGAAATAATGATACTGTGTGATTGAAAAGACTCTGTGTGAAGCTGTTTCATACATATTCTGTACATGACAGCTGCTCTGTTTAGGTCAGCGGCAGCATAAACGCAGATTTTAATGTTCAAATCACACAGGAACGAACAGAAAGTTGATCACACTGTTGTGATCGCACATGTCAAAGGTTTAACAGCTGAATCGTTGTCATTTAGGAAAGATCACGTTGGTGTTTGAATCGTGTACGCGATAATTTAGCAATCTGTTTAATTAAAGTGCTTTGTCATGTTGGTGGTGACACCTCTCTTGCAACATGTTAGAGAATGTTAAACCGATCGAGCACAGCCATCTTGAAGGACATCTTAATTCTCTAATTGCACCGCAAGGAGGCGAGGAGTGAGGAGGCTTCCTGAGGAGTCATGAGCGAGGATACACAGGTGTATCCTTTGCGGAAGTGTTTTTCATCGAAAAACCTGACGCACTAATAAATTCTCCTCCCCCTTCACATCTGTTGTAATAATTTTAATTTATATTTTACCTTTGCAGTTTAAATAAACCATACATGTCATATACTTCAAACAAGGCATCTTGCTTTATTAATATGTATTATGAATGTCTTAAATAACAAACTTTAACAACTTAAGGGCAGATCCCTTTAGCGCAGCTGATGACGCTTTGAAGCTCCTGAAGGGGTGGAGCTAAGACATGAGGAAAGGAAACGAGTATGCACAAATAAGAATTGAGAAGCACTCAGGGTTGTGAAAGGTTACTCTCTAGAACATCAGAGTGTGAAACAGGGTGCTTCTCAATATCCTTCCTAATATTTCCTCGCTCCTCCGGTTAAGGCTAGAAGGGATACTGCAAAAACTACTGGGTATGCACACAACAATATAGCGTAATTTTTCTCACACTGTACAACAATAATTACTATTTTTGCATTATTGTAAGGGGTAGGTTTAGGGTTGGGGTAGGTGTAGGTGTAGACATTAATAAAACACAATCTAATAATTAGAAAATTTAATTTCTTGTTAGCTTCTGGTTTTTGCTGTATCCCTTCTATCCACAACCCGCTCCTCCGTCCTCCATCCTATGACCCGGAAACCGATCGAGCTCAGCCATCTTGTAGGACAACTCAATTCTCTCGAGGAGTGAGGAGGCTTCCTGAGGAGTCATGAGCGAGGATACACCGGTGTATAGTTTGTGGAAGTGTTATAAACGTGACTTCAAACGGACTAAACGTGACGCACGTATAAATTCTCCCCCGCTTCACATCTGTTGTAATAATCTTAATTTATGTTTTACCTTTAAAGTTTAAATAAACCAAACATGTCATATATTTCAAACTGGCCATTTTGCTTTATTAATATTTATTTTGAATGTCTTAAATAAACTTTAACAATATAAGGGCAGATACCTTTAGCACAGCTGATGACGCTTTGAAGTGACGCTAAAGGGAGCGAGGATATGTAGGCTGCATCCGAAAACTTAGACAGCTGACTTGCTGCCTTACTGCCGTATGAGGCAATGACTTTGCAGGCAGCGTTTTTGCACGAAGGCACCTCATAAAAACTGATTTCGGCCAAGCTTCTGAGGCAGCGTAACAGTTTAATGATCTACAATAAAATAGAACAAGTTTTGGTGATAACTAAACAAATGTTTAATTACTATAATACTGATTTCTCGCTAGAAAAAACATCAAAAGTGCAAAAAGTTAGTCAGAAATATACATTTACACACAAACTGACCACCAAACGCAACTTTCAGATGCCATCTTTATTTTTTAGCTCAACCATCACGAAATGGAATGCACAGGATTGTGGGATATGAAAGGCAGCGAAGGATACATCTATGGGAACCTGGCAAGGACACAAGGAAAAGACGCGAGGATGGAGGAATTGAATCAAGTGAAATTATATATCCTCGCTATATGATATATTATATATTACGCTAAATGATATATTCCTCCATTCTCGCGTCTTTTCCTTGTGTCCTTCCCTCGCATCCTGAAGGGGTGGAGTTGAGATGCGAGGAAAGGAAACAAGGATGCACAAATAAGAATTGAGAAGCACACACACACACACACACACAAAGAGAACAATATATAAAACTTTGGTAACACTTTACAAAAAGGTTTCCTTTGTTAACATGAACTATATTAGTTAACATTAACAATATTTATATAGCATTTATGAATCTTAGTTAATATTATGTTTACAATTTACTAATGCATTATTAACTAAAATTTAAATTTGTAGCTGTTTACATTTGTTAATGTTCCATTTACTAACATGGACATTTTTATTAACTAACATTAACAAAGATTAATAAATACTGTAACAATATATCGTTCATTTTTAGTTCATTAGCATTAACTAATTTAAAAAAATTAAACCTTATTGTAAAATGTTACCACAGCTTTTAATGCTCTATAAGCATTTGTGAAATCATTACATATAAATTGCCAGTACAGTAAATTAACTTATTCTATGTATTTGTTTGTCAATCTAACTATTGCAAACATACAGTGGGTACGGAAAGTATTCAGACCCAATGGCTTTCCACCAACGTTTACCATCCAACCTGACAGAACTGGAGTGGATCTGCAAGAGGGAATGGCAGAGGATCCCCAAATCCATGTGTGAAAAACTTGTTGCATCTTTCCCAAAAAGACTCATGGCTGTATTAGATCAAATGGGTGCTTCTACTAAATACTGAGCATTTTTCAGTTTTTCTTTTTTAATAAATTTGCAAAAATGTCAACAATTCTGTGTTTTTCTGTCAATATGGGGTGCTGTGTGTACAGTAATGAGGAAAAAAAATTAACTTAAATGATTTTAGCAAATGGCTGCAATATAACAAAGAGTGAAAAATTTAAGGGGGTCTGAATACTTTCCGTACCCACTGTAGCAGTAAAAGGATTAGGCTTAAATGATTTCTTATCATTCCATCTAGTGGACAACATTAGTATTACAGCCTGAAATGTCAGCTGAAATGTCTAATAGTTTTTAATTTTCTTTTAGCCATAGAGCATTGTAAATTAATGAAACTAAACATGTTTCCTAAAAATGACAGATATAAAAATTACTTGTTCTCCATATGTAAAAAGTTTAGAAGAGTTTGGATAATACACTTTAAAGATATAAGAAAATTACTGTTTCCTTTTTTACTGTCACTTGAATACATCACCATGGCAAGAACCATTCAAGATATACAAAATCCATTTGCAATTTAGCATCTTCAGTATCTTGGCATCATGTTGACAAAGTTTGGTGTGAATTGCATGATTCTCCTAGGAGGAGAATGAATTAATCCACAGCCTGCTTTTTCCAAAAATCCACATTCAAACCAAAATAGCCGACTTCCTGTTGGTTGTAGCTAATGACTGTAAATTAGAAAGTTGTCCAGCTTGATGAGATCAATATATGTACCAAGTTTTGTGACTATAGATAAAACTAAATCCCTCACTTTTGTCAAAAGGTGGCACTATAGAGTGCCTCCTCCAGACCCATTTATGAGCTTTGCCAGTGTCTAACGGTCGATAACTCTGATGTGTGTGTCAAGTTTCATTAAATTCTAAGCATGTTAAATGACTCAAAAACACCCCCAAAAAATTTTAGTTTGTTAGTCAAAAAAGTTTGACTTGTTGCCATGGAAATGCCATGGTTTTTAAGATATCAAGATTCCCTTCACAGTTTTACATTGGCCGTGATTTGACATTATTCTGATGAAGCTTGAAGCAAATCGGGTAAATATAAGATGACAATTTCAAAGTGTTTTAAAAAGTCAAGTCAAGTCACTTTTATTTGTATAGCGATTTATACAATACTGATTGTGTCAAAGCAGCTTTACAGTGTCAAACAGGAAAATAGTTTGTCAATAATGCAAGAAGACAATAACAAAGAGTAATTTTTCCAGATAAAGTCAGTTCATTGATGACCCAGTGGCAAGGAACCAAAACTCCATTGGTGACAGAAATGGAGAAAAAGTAACATACTTCCTGCTACCAGCTGGTGGCGCTATGACTCACAATAGTCTCATCTATATGATCATCATACAATGAACAAACTGCTAAAGTTTGATCCAAATCAGACCCTGTATTGCAAAGTTATTAGACACTTCCTGTTTCTCATTTCTTGACATAAATTTGTTGCCTCACCACGGCCAAACCATTTGAGATATCAAAAAACCCTTCGCAATTTAGCATCCCCAATGTCTTGAGATCATGTTGACTGAGTTTGGTGGTAATCGGTTGAAAACCTTAGGAGGAGTATTGCAAATTCCAGAGCATGTGTTTTTCACAAAACCCTGCTGACTTCCTGTTGGGTGGAGCTAATGACATGCAGTATGAAAGTTGTTCGGTTCGATGAAATCTATATGTGTACCGAGTTTCATATGTATATGTGCAAATATGCATGAGATATTGCCCTCCACAATCCAGGGGGCGCTGTAGAGCCCCTCTGCCATGCCCGTGTACCAGTCTCTGCCCAGCTCTAATGGCCGCGGATTCCAAGGTGTGTGCCAATTTTCAAGAGTTTTTGAGCAGGTTAAGGGCTCCAAAACCTTGATGAAAAATAGTAAAGAAGAAGAATAATCCTAAGGAAAATAATAGGGCCCTTCGCCACTATGGGCTTGGGCCCTAATAATAATAAAGAAGAGCAATTCCAAGAGGGTCCTTGAACCGCGGTGCTCGGGCCCTAATGAACTAAACAAACATGAGAAAACAAACGCTAAGGCATCAAGAGCATACCATAATTCTTATTTTCCGTGGTTAATTGAAGAATTAAGAAACTCAAAGAATCTATGTAGGAAGGCAGAACGAAAGTGGAAAAAGGATAAACTCAGTGTCTCCCTTGCTTCTTTAAAAAATCTGATGTACACTGATGTACACAAAGAAGCAAGGAACACTTATTTTTCAGACCTGGTTACTAAAATGGGACATAACCCCAGAATACTTTTTAAAAGCATTAATTGTATCATAGGTCCTCTGCCTAGGCAGCCAGTTGAATCTACTCCAGAGAATTGTGACGCTTTTTTGAATTACTTTTATAATAAAATAGTGGAGATTTAGGCAGCAGTTTAACATTGATTTCAGAGAACATGATGTTGACTCCTGTCCACCTTCAACATTAGCGCATTGTAAACATGCCACCGTTTAACCATTATTAAAGAAGGCCTCTCTAGACCCCTCTAATTTAAGTAATTTTAGACCCATCTCTAACTTGCCATTTTTATCAAAGATTTTAGAAAAAGTTGTGTCCATGCAACTGACTTCTTTTATGAAAAAAAAATCAGTCTAGCTTCCGCTCCCAACATAGCACTGAAACTGCTCTTGGTAAGGTCACTAATGACCTACTGCTTGCAGCCGATACTGTCTTGTACTCCATTTTAATTCTTCTTGACCTCAGCTCAGCCTTTGACACAGTGGACCATAATATCTTGATAAACCGTCTAAAGACTTGTGTTGGTATCAGAGATGTAGCTCTGGATTGGTATATCTCTTATTTGTCTATCATGTCCTTTTCTGTAGTGCTTGGAGATGCCTCCTCCTCTCATGCTCCTCTATTTTGTGGGGTCCCTCATGGATCTACTTTCAAATTATGCGTAGTTATGACATTGATTTCCACTGCTATGCAGATGATACGCATTTGTTTATCCCGATAAAGCCTGGTATTATTGATACATCCCATATTATGTCCGGCTTCAGCAAGATTAAAAATTGGATTTAAAAATATTTTCTGCAGTTGAATGACTCCAGGTCAGAGGTGCTTATAATTACCCCAGTAGAAGTAGCATTAATAATCTCTCCTCTAGTCTGGGTGCCTTATCTAATAATAATTATCTAATAATGTTCAAAAAGATGCCCACGACCTAGGTGTAATTTTTGACTCTGAACTGTCCTTCAATGCCCAGGTGACCAAAATGGTGCAGTCTTGCTTTGCACAACTGAGGCAGCTAACAAAGATTAAGCCATTTCTTTCTTTTGCAGATTTAGAAAAGGTCATTCATGTTTTTATCTCCTCTAGACTTGATTATTGTAATGTACTTTATTCTGGTATTAGCAGGCGAAACTTCCAAAGACTGCAGCTGATTCAAAATGCCGCTGCTAGGCTTTTAACACGTACTAAGAAAAGTGACCACATTACACCGATTCTTGCTGCTCTTCACTGGTTGCCTGTGAGTTTTAGAATTGGTTTTAAGATATCGCTGCTTGTTTTTAAAGCCTTGAAGGGTCAGGCTCCTGCCTATATTTGTGATTTGTTAACTCCTCATGAGCCTGATCGCTGTTTGAGATTGTCTGGTAGGGCCCTATTAATGGTTCCAATTGAAATTGTACTATAATACTGAAATAGAAAAATTGTGGTGTGTAAAAATTGTGGTGTTCTCTTTCTGGCAGGACCTAAAAGGGAAGATCTTGATAAAAGCAAAGACGATCAAAATGGAGCAGGACAGCTCCAGCTCTGACTCAAGCTCCTCAGATGATGAATCTAAAACTGAAAGCAAACCTAAAGCATGGAAGGTCAGTGTGTATCTTTGTACATCATGCTTTTGTATTTTCTAAAGCAGGGGTTCCCAAACCTGTTCCTGGAGATATATTTTCCTGCAAAGTTCAGCTCCAACCCTTATCAAACACAAGTTAGTCAGCTAGTTAAAGGATTAGTTCACTTCCAGAATAAATATTTCCTGATAATTTACTCATCCCCATGTCATCCAAGATATTCTTTCTGATCAAGATGTCTTTCTGTCTTCAGTCGAAAAGAAGGTGCTCAATGGTTTGAACGTCCAAATTGCAGTTTCAATGCAGCTTCAAAGGGCTCTATGCGATCCCAGCTGAGGATTAAGGGTCTTATCTAGCGAAATGATTGGTCAATTTATATATATATATATATATATATATATATATATATATGT
>NW_015639766.1:51270-70628 GCF_001515625.1 Sinocyclocheilus rhinocerous | reverse complement strand
TTAACCACAAATGCTCCTCTTGCACCAGCCCGACCTCACGCATTACGTAGTCACGTTGGAAAGGTCACGTGTGACATTGGCGAAAGTAAAATGCCCTTTACAAAAAAAGGTAAGACAACAATGTTGGACGATTTTGAAGTTGGAGGAGAAAATGAGATTGAGTTCCCTTTCGAATGTTCTCTCACATTGTGTATGGGGAAACTCCTGTTTACCCTGATACTAAAGCCTGATTTGTTCACGTTTGTGTAGCTGTACAAACCAATGGAGCTCTAGCCCACCAGAATGGAAGGAGCAGATCCCTATATAAGTCAGCTCAGAGCGCCATTTTATCAGAATATTCTCCTTCGGCGACGAGGGTCATCTCTTCGCTGACACTGGACGGAAGAAGCCGAAGAAGGAAAATAAGCTCTCTCTGCTCGCCGCCGTCGAAAGAAGCCCCGGCAGTGGAAGAAGCGGCGCGGACGCCTTTCCCTGCGGCTATCCGGCTTGAAAAAAGAGCAAAGGTGGTCTTTAACGAAGGCGGTCCTCCCCGCTCTGCTCTCCCGTTTCATCTCTCCCCGTAGAAAAAGAAACAGCAGAGCAGCGGGATTCTGACAGCGGGTTCGAGCGATGTCACGTCGGCTCAGCGCCCGCGTGCCCCGCCCTCCCCGCGAAACATTTCTGAAGACGGTCAGTTCCTCTCAGAGATACATTCATATAAACCCCCACATATTTGTCTTCCTGTATTTCAAGCATCGCAAACAGTGAGCTTGATCTGCCTGGTACAGTACTTTCTCCTCTTTACAGACTTCATAAAAAATCCACACAAATTACATTTGGGGAAATGATGGCAATGCAGTTTGTGTGCAATTCTGGAATAGAGATCGGCCAAAATAAAACTAAAAACTGGTTCCGATTTACAGCCAGTCGAACAGTGCATCTCTAGAACCCCAAACTTTCCCACACTGCTGATTTAAAACAAGCAGGTGGTTCTTCGAGCTCTTGCGTGGCGTCTGAACTTGCCATTCTTCTTCTGCTCTTTCCTGTTGTGACGGTTAGCTTTGCATTACTACAAGCGCCCCCTTCTGGATTGATCACCTATGACTGACTGTATTCGTCATCTGACTGCATGAACCGAACTGTGACATCCGTACCGTGATGGTTCGGGATGAATACATGTACCGTTTCACCCCTAATATATATATATTCGGCGACGAGGGTCATCTCTTCGCTGACACTGGACGGAAGAAGCCGAAGAAGGAAAATAAGCTCTCTCTGCTCGCCGCCGTCGAAAGAAGCCCCGGCAGTGGAAGAAGCGGCGCGGACGCCTTTCCCTGCGGCTATCCGGCTTGAAAAAAGAGCAAAGGTGGTCTTTAACGAAGGCGGTCCTCCCCGCTCTGCTCTCCCGTTTCATCTCTCCCCGTAGAAAAAGAAACAGCAGAGCAGCGGGATTCTGACAGCGGGTTCGAGCGATGTCACGTCGGCTCAGCGCCCGCGTGCCCCGCCCTCCCCACGCCTCACCGAGTCACCGGTGTTCTTCACGCAGGAAGATCAATGCCCCTCTTCTGCTGTGAGCGGCTTGATTTCCTTCGGCGCTTCGGAGGAAGAGATTGACTCTATGTCTTTGACGGCATCGGATACAGAAGAGTGGGAGTGTTCCGGCGAAGATCACGACCTGTCCTCTTCTCGCTCAGCACAGCCGAACGCGGACAGCGAGCTGATCCGCTTTCTTTCTAAGGCGGTGGAGGATATCGGCTTGGAGGGGTCGGTCCTGGTTGAGCCCGCCGATGGCCTACTCGATGAGGGGTTCCTGAAAGGACGCTGTCAGCGATCTTCGCACCAGCGGCCCACTCCATTCTTGCCTGCAGTTCATGAAGAACTGACCAAGACGTGACTCGCCGAAAGGGCTATTCGGCCCAGCCATGGACGGGTTTGCTGAGCGTTTTACGGAGGCACAGAAGACGTCACAAGCGCTGTGTCACTTCCTGCCTAAGCACTCCAGCGCTGAGGCCCCAAGCTGCCAGAAGACTCCTTCCACTCAGCAGCCTGCTAAGCCGGCGCCGCATCAGCCTCGGCAGAAGTCTGAGCCTGGGCTCGAGCAGCGCTTCCGGACGACTAAATGCTACGCATTTCCAAAGTGCCAAGGGCCCCGCCCTTGAGCCGCAGAAGCCGTCCTGATCTGCCTGCAGAGAGGAAGAGGAGAGGGCCAGTTCTCGCCTCGGCCGGAACTCCCTCGAAAAAAGCTTGTGCTCATTCTCCATCCCTCCGAGCACATCTGAGAGATGGAGACATTTTTCAACCTGGACATGTCCTGCAAAATCAGTGCATGCCCAAACACCCTACCACTGTGATAGCAGACCCACATATTCAAAAGAGCATTTCTCCTCTCCTCACACTGACGAATGCAAATTCCCCGCCCACACACGGCGAATTTCCACTCGTAAAATTAGAGCCTCTTGCCACTCGGTTCATGGCCTGGGCAGCCATTCCGATGTGTCAGATCGGGTTCTAAACACAGTAAAACGAGGTTACTCGCTTCAGTTTGCTTGCAGGCTGCCTCCATTCAGAGGCATTATTCACACTTCGGTCCTGGACAACAGGGCTCACGTTCTCCGGTCCGAAGTACAAACATTTCTTGTAAAAGGTGCCGTGGAAACAATACCTCTAGCGAACAGCGAGTCAGGCTTTTTCAGCCACTACTTCCTCGTGCCGAAATAAGATGGCAGGTTGAGACCAATTCTAGATCTCAGACTTCTGAATCGCTCTCTTATGAGACGGCCATTCAGAATGTTAACTTTGAAACAGATCCTCGTGCAGGTTTGTACTTTCACATCCACATAACCCCCTGCCACAGACCGTTCTTGAGATTTGTGTTCGAGGGAGTGGCCTATCAGTACACAGTCCTACCATTTGGACTGTCTCTGGCCCCTCGCACATTTACGAAGTGCATCGACGTGGCTCTTTCCCCTCTGAGACAGATGGGAATCCAAATTCTCAATTACCTCGACAATTGGCTGGTTTCAGCCCGATCAGAATGGGAACTAATCACACACAGATCGCTGCTGATCAGCCATCTGGAGTGCCTCGGGTTGAAAATCAACCCACACAAGAGTCAGTTGTTCCCCAGACAGCGAGCGGTCTTTCTGGGGACTGTTATAGACTCGGCCCGAATGCGGGCATGGCTTACACCAGAACGGTCCCTGACTATTCAGCGACTGGCGGCATCTTTCAAGCCGGGGACTTTGCATCCCCTCAGGACTTTCCAGAGGATGCTTAGCCTAATGGCGGCCGCCTCCTCTGTGATTCCTCAAGGCCTGCTTCACATGCGGCCTGTCCAATATTGGCTCAAAACCCATGTCCCGTCCCACACCTGGCGCCTGGGCCGGTTTTATGTCAGGATAACCCATCGCTGTATCAAGGCTGTGGTCCCTTGGACGACTTCTCGCCTGTTTCAACCAGGCGTTCAGTTGGGACTGACCTCCAGGAGGAAAGTAGTTACTACAGACGCCTCCAACATGGGTTGGGGCGCTCTGTTAGAGGGCTGTCCGGAATCTGGCTCCTGGTCGACCCATGAGCGTCGCCTTCACATCAACTGCCTCGAAATGATGGTGGTTTTTCTGGCCCTGAAAACATTCCTGCCAGCCTTAAAGGGGCACCACGTCCTGGTCCGATCGGACAACATGACAGTGGTAGCCTATATAAACCACCAAGGCGGTCTCAGGTCACGCTCCCTTTACAGGATGGCTCGACGCCTCCTGCTTTGGGCACAGAGCAGACTCCTCTCTATCAGAGCAGTTCATGTGCTGGGCAGTCTGAACCTTGGCGCAGACGCGCTCTCCAGAGGCAATGTGGCTCCGGGAGAATGGACACTACATCCTCTGACGTTCAGAAAATCTGGTCTGTCTTCGGGAGGGCAGAGGTCGACCTCTTCGCCTAAGAAGACAACTCTCACTGCCCAATCTATTTCTCCATTCAGCAAGATGGCCCCACGAATGGCCCAGCTCTCGCCTATACGCCTTCCCCCCGATTGCCTTGCTTCCTCAGGTCATCAGACGGGTCAGAGAAGTCGGTTGCTCAATCCTCCTGGTGGCCCCATTTTGAAGGAACCAAACTTGGTCGTCCTAGTTAACGCAGCTGTCAGCAGCTGCCCCGTGGCCGATACCGTTACAAAGGGATCTTCTTTCACAGGCGAAGGGCATGATTTGGCACCCCCAGCCGGAGCTATGGAGCCTTCATGTCTGGAGCCTCGACGGGAGCCTTTGCGGCTCCCAGTGAGAGTGAGCAACACCATTTTGGAGGCTAGAGAATCATCTACGAGACGGCTCTATGCTCTTAAATGGTCAGTCTTCAGTGACTGGTGTGCAGCACGAAGCCTGGACCCGGTATCTTGTGACGAATCATTCCCTCAAAGATGGCCAGTCAGTCGGCAGAAACGACTTGGTCGTTAAGTTCTTGAAGGGTGCCCGGAGATTGAATCCTGCTCGCCCTCACACCATACCGACCTGGGACTTATCCATAGACCTTTCGAACTGCTCCATTCGGCTGACTTGCGACCCATGTTGCTTAAGACTGTCCTCAATTTGGCATTAGTGTCGGTCAAGCGAGTGGGTGACTTGCAGGCACTCTCAGTCAGTGCTTCCTGTCTGGAGTTTGGGCATAACGATTGTAAGGTCGTCCTCAAGCCAAGACATGGCCCAGGTTATTACCCTTCTAGCGCTCCACACTGCAGACGGCGAGCAGGGTCCCAATCCACTCTGCCCAGTGAAGGTCCTTAGAGTGTACATTGAGCGCTCTGGTCTTTTCAGACAATCAGAGCAGCTGTTTGTCTGCTTCGGAGTCTGTAAAGGGCTTTGTCTGTAAAGGGCTGCCGGTTACGAAGCAGAGACTTTCCCGCTGGATAGTAGATGCTATAGCCTTGGCTTATACCTCAGAAGGCTTGCAATGCTCCATAGGGTTGAGGGCCCACTCCACCAGAGGAATGGCCTCCTCCTGGGCGTGGTCCAGTGGAATTTCTATAAGTGAGATTTGTGCGGCCGCCGGCAGGTCGTCGCCGTCCACTTTTGCCAGATTCTACAATTTAGACGTCCCTGCCATTTGTGGTTAAAAAGTATATAAAATGTTATTTTATTTTTTTAGAAAATGACAGATCGTTTCACTAGATAATACCCTTATTCCTCGGCTGGGATCATGTATAGCCCTTTGAAGCTGCATTGAAACTGCAATTTGGATGTTCAAACCATTGGGCACCATAGAAGTCCATTATATGGAGAAAAATCCCGGAATGTTTTCCTCAAAAACCCTAAATTCTTTGCGACTGAAGACAGAAAGACATAAACATCTTGGATGACATGGGGGTGAGTAACTTAATAGGAAATTTTTATTCTAGTGGTGAACGGATCCTTTAAGATATGATCACCAGAGTGGATAGATGGATGGAGCGTGACCTGAGCAGCACACACTTCAGGTAAGGATGGGATTAGCAGGGAGTCCCTGTTAATCAGGATGAACACTCAGAGTGAAGGGTTGTCAGAGAGGAGCGTTGTGTGATTGTGCTTGGGGAGCCTGGTGAGCCTGTGACAATAATATAATATAAATTAATATAATAAATATAATTAATATAATATAATATAATATTTAACATTACTTTCTATCCTGCATTATGTACTGTTCTATTTCTAGTTGTTTTATTATATTTAAATTTATTTTAATTAATTAACTTATTAATTTGCTCATTTATATTAATTTATTCCTTTGATAGCAAAGCTGAATTTTCAGAAGCCATTACTTCAGTCTTCAATGTCACATGATCCTGATTTGTTGCTCAAGAAACATTTCTTATTATTAATAATGTTGAAAACAGCTGTGCTGCCTAATATTTTTGTGGAAACAGTGATACATTTTTCCAGAATTATTTGATGAATGGAAAGTTCAAACTAATTTTATTGACATTCAAAACCATTTATTTGAAATATATATTGTGTGTGTGTGTGTTTGTGTGTGACACAAAATAGTTTCTATAATAGTCCATTTTCTTACTGACCCCAACTTTTGAACTATACATCAGTGGTTCTCAGCCATGTTCTTGGAGTCCCCCAACACTGCACATTTTGCATGTCTCCTTAATCAAACACACCTGATTCAGGTCATCAGCTTATTAGTAGAGACTCAAAGACCTGAAATGCAAAATGTGCAGTGTTTGAGGGCTCCAGGAACTTGGTTAAGAATCACTGATATGTATGTTTGTATACATGAGGGGGTGAATGAACAGCGCTTTTTTCCACACCCAATACCCACAACTGAGGTGGCCTTGAGCAAGGCATCTAACCTCCAATTGCTCCCCAGGTGCTGCAGCAATAATGGCTGCCCCCCTGCTGCGAGTGTGTGCCCACGGTGTGTGCATGTGCTCAATACTCACTGCTCCTAATGTGTGTGCACTAACTTGGATGGGTTAAATGCAGAGGACAAATTCCGAGTATGGGTTACCATACTTGGCTTTCACGTCACTTCACTTTGCTTCACATGCTATCACTACTCATTTCATATCATCATCAGCATCATCATCATCAGCATCATCATCCTCACTTTTGTATTTTTAGATCACTAAGTTTTTTTTTTTGCTTTTGCTTTTCCTCAGAGGGACTGCAAATTGAGTCCAGAGCTGTCTGATCTGGTGGTGTATACCCACAGTGTTGCTTTCAAACAGTTTGATCCATGTGCCAAGAAACCTCCCAATGAAATATCCTCGTTCTCTGAGAGTGATGCGTTGAAACTAATCAAAGAATCAGGTACTATATGCAAGTGCATGTTTGGGAGTGTGTTTATTCAGTCTACAGATACTTTCTTCCCTGTGGACTTTCAAAAAAAGTATTTTAAAACATTTCTATCTCACAGAGTAATCTCTTCCACATCTCAAATGATATATTGTGTTTATTAACATTCTGCAATGAAGATATAATTAAAACAATTTTGGAATAAAATAACTTAATCTTTTGTCATGTTATGTATTATTTTATGTATCTTTAACGACACACAATTAAATATGTTTGTTGCATAATTCGATGGAAATGACAAAGATGTGTATACAGAAATGATATTTGCCTTGATTGTTTTTCCACACATAACATCTACAAGTAAAACATCACGTCTACAGTAAAAACAAATGTAACTTTAACAGTAAATCAAAGATAAATATTTTCTCTTATTTTTTTTGTTTGTTTGTTTGAATGGGTCCAAAATGGCTCTTTCTTTTTTTTATAGGGAAGTTGTTTGTACGTCACAACAGCATGCAACTGAGCAGGATCTACCCATCTGGTCAGCGTGTGCAATCCTCCAACTACAACCCTCAAGACATGTGGAATGCTGGTTGTCAGATGGGTAAACATTTAAGCAAAGAAAACATGCAAATGACTGTGTAGTTCACATTTATAAACAACTGACAAATAATGAAATTATTTTTTCAGTGGCATTGAACTTCCAAACCCAATGTGAAGAGATGGACCTAAACAGAGGCCGTTTTTTACCAAACGGCCGCTGTGGCTACTTGCTAAAACCAAGCTTTATGTGCCAGCCTGATTCAGAGTTTAACCCAGAAAACACTGGGGGAGGCCCTGGCCACAATCCAACACTGCTTACTATCAAGGTATGCTGTAGCACTAAACAGAGAGGTCTTTGTCAAAACAAAACCTCACGACGCTCCATGATGTCACAGTGGCTACGTTAACATGCACAATTTTTGTTTCAATCGTTTTTTTTTACATGCGCACACTGCACAAATATAGAGTTTCTCACTATTTGCACATAATAACCATTCTCCTACACGGTTTCTTTGTTTGTTTTTAACCGCAGAATTAATATGTATCCATTTATGGATAAATATACATATAAACCGCTGTGCCGTGCTCCTCATATTTATAACGCAGTAAAAATGCCCCTCCCTGCGCCCAAAACGGGTTGCCTGTGGATGAAAATCCAAAACAAGGACTGGTGGGTGGTTGTTCTGCTCCACTTCACAGTTGCCGAGTGAAAGGAGAGTTTTATAATGACAGGACATGCATTTATACAACACTTTATTCAAAAGGAAGAACCGCTCATTCTGCACGTCATATGTATTTCTGCATCATTGCACATGCGCAGTCCTTTCAGTTTCGGGGTTCAATCCGATCGAGTGTTTACATGCACTCTCAAAAGGAATAAACCACCCCCTTCAATCCGATTGAAATTTCATTCCGATCGAGCTCAATCGGATCGATTAAGGTGTTTACATGAAGGCTTTTCAGTCCGATTGAGCCGTCAATCCGATTACAAACGGATTATTTGGTTGCATGTAAACATAGCCAGTAGTACATTTGACTTCCAAATATGTCTGGCAAAAATTGTCTGATGATGTATTATAATGAAATGTACAGTGCGAACATAAATGAGAACACCTTCTGAATAAATACAAAAGATGTATTTTCTTAATGATCACTTATACGATTCATGGAAAGATGGCAAAATTGAAATGCATTAAACATATACTTAACCCTAAAAAGGGCCCTTTCCTGGGGGATACAAACATTTGAGAGGCTGTGGGGAGAGTGTAGGTCTCATTTCTTGGTTTCATGTTTGTTGTGAATATTTAGATCTGGTCACTTTATTAAAACATTCTTTGGTTAGCTCACGGACAGCATTTAAAAACAACATGATCACCGGTAGAGGGAAATCTACTAACCTTCAGATAAAAGTTGATATATTTCACATATTTTCAATATTTTGATGGGACTTGCATGTTTAAAAAGTTGTTGTTACGCATTAGCTAATTACGTTTATATTGGAATTTTATTAATTTAATTTTTATATTTTTCATAATCTGTCTGTAAATGTCGCCCCTTTGGGGGTATAAATTATCTGAAAAAAGAATGGTTTAAATTTTTTAATTACGTTTTTAAAAACATTTATTCTCGCATAAATTAAACTAAACATTCTTTGTAAAATTCTGTTGAACAATAAGTATAATGTCAGTTTCTGAATACATTATCTATCACACCTGATTCAACTCATCAGCTCATTAGTGGAGACTGCAAGACCTGAAGTGGGTGTATCAGATATAGAGAGACATACAAAATGTGCAGTGCTGGGGGTACTTCGTGGAGAGGTTTGAGAACCACTGTCCTACTGTATAATATTTAATATGCAAATTTCTAGGGTCTACACCGTGTGCACAATTATTAGGCAAGTTGTATTTTTGAGGATTAATTTTATTATTGAACAACTACAGTGCTCTCGCTCAATCCAAAATGTTAATAAACCTCAAACCTGAATATTTAATAAAGTAAAAGTGAGGTTTTGGCTTTCTTAGGAGAATATCTATGTGGACAATTATTGAGCAACTATTAGTGTGCAGAATTATTAATCAACTAAATGAAAAACGAACATTTTCCCATCTCACTTGTTTATTTTCATCTGTAAAAGTGAAAATAATAAACAATCAACTCAATTTACAAATAAACATTTCTGACATAAAAAAAAAAATAAAAAAAATCAGTGACCAATATAGCCACCCAACAACAGTCATAAGCCTTCCATTCATGGAGTCTGTCAGTTTCTTGATCTGTTGACGATCAACTTTTTGTGCAGCAGCAACCACAGCTTCACAGACACTGTTCAGAGAGGTGTACTGTTTTCCTTCACCGTAAATCTCCCATTTAAGAAGGGCCCACAAGTTCTCAATAGGGTTTAGATCAGGTGAGGAAGGGGGCCATGTCATTATTCATTCATCTTTAAGGTCTTTACTGGCTAGCCATGCAGTGGAGTACTTCGATGCATGCGATGGAGCATTGTCCTGCTTAAAAAATCATGGTCTTCTTGAAAGATGCAGACTTTTTCCTGTACCACTGCTTGAAGAAAGTGTCTTCTAAAAACTGGCAGTAGGTTTGGGAGTTGATTTTGAGTCCATCTTCAACCCAAAAAGGTCCAACTTGCTCATCTTTAATAATACCAGCCCATACCAGTACCCCACTTCCACCTTGCTGGCGTCTGAGTTGAAGTGGAGCTCTGTGACCCTTACTGATCCAGCCATGGTCTCGTCCATCTGGTCCGTCAAGAGTCACTCTCATCTCATCAGCCATATAACCTTTGAAAAATCTGTCTTCAGATATTTCTTGGCCCAGTCTTGACGTTTCAACTTATGTGTCTTGTTTAGTGGTGGTCGGGTTTCAGCCTTCTTTACCTTGGCCATGTCTCTGAGCACTGAACACCTTGTACTTCTGGGCACTCCAGGTAGGTTGCAGTTCTGGAATATGACAGCACTGGAGGATAATGGGTTCCTGGTAACTTCACGTTTGATTCTTCTCAAATCTTTGGCAGTTAATTTGCATCTTTTTTTCTCAACACGTTTCTTGTGACCTTGTTGACTATTTGCAACAAAACGTTTGATGGTTCTGTGATCACGCCCCAATTTCTTAGCAATTTCAAGAGTGCTGCATCCCTCTGAAATACTTTTTTAAATTTTTGACTTTTTTTTGGCCCAATTTGCCTGAGGAAAAGAAGCTGCCTAATAATTATGCACGCCTTGATATTGTAACGAATCATCCACTGAAGGCGAGGGTAGTGAAGAACCCATGTGCTGTAACGAATCATCCACTGAAGGCGAGAGTAGTGAAGAACCCATGTGCAGTTTATTTACAGACGTGATCCAAACATCCAAACAATATCCAAACAAGATACACAAACTTGACTTGACATGAACAGATTTGACTTGACGAGGCATGAACAGACTTGACATGAACAGACTTGACGTGGCATGAACAGACTAGACTCACCGACAGCGGGTTACAACTTCAATACACGACGAAGACTATGGGAACATGATGGCTACTTATAGCAAACAAGAGGGTCACATGACAAGAACAAACCAATGGGAAACAAGACACATGACTAAAACAACCAATCAGAACATAACACAAAAAACAGAGGAACCAATGGCATGAAGACAAGAGGGCAAGGGAAGCATGACACTAACAGCATGAAATAATTCCAAAATGAAAGACATGAGAACATGACACACAAAAAAAACCAAACACCACATTACAGATATAGGGTGTTGATCTCCTTAGGCCACACCCTCCCTCATTACACAAATACACATCACCACAAATAGAATATGCTTAAATCCAATATGCATTTGAGTTTATACAGCTTGGAGTTGGAAAATATGCATACAAATGATGATATGGTCAAAATACTCACTTGCCTAATAATTCTGCACACAATGTATGAGCCATAAAAGCCTGTGTGTGTGTGTGTGTGTGTGTGTATGAAATATGATACTCAACAACAAACATGCAAATATATGCATATGTGTTTTTTTTTGTTGAGTATCATATTTATACATCAGGCTTTTATATCTCATATATGCAATTCATTGCAAATTGATGATAATTGAGAGATGGACAAATAAATGTTCCCCAAAAGCCTGTTGTGTCACATTTACATTAACATGAAAAAAATGTTTTATTTTTTTACATTAAAAATGATGTATGAATAATCAAGTAAAGTTGCTTCAGTCCAGTAAATGTTAATCTTACATTTACTTTAATGATTTGTATAAAGATTTATGAGCAAAAAAAGACTTTGATTGATAGTTCATGCTTTTTTTTAAATCAAGTAAAGTGTCACGCTCTTGTTGAAGGAAGGTGCACGAAGATGAAGGTAATCCAAATAACATTTCACAGTAATCCAAGATGAATATTCGTACAAAACACAGGGTAACACAAGCAGCATAC
This sequence comes from Sinocyclocheilus rhinocerous, assembly GCF_001515625.1. Lineage (NCBI taxonomy): Eukaryota > Metazoa > Chordata > Actinopteri > Cypriniformes > Cyprinidae > Sinocyclocheilus > Sinocyclocheilus rhinocerous. The sequence continues at coordinate 58,887 of NW_015639766.1, read as the reverse complement.
ACAACTAAAAACCGGCAGCTAACTGAACTGAAAGGGGAACTTAAGTAGGGTGAGATAACGAGGGACAGACAAGTGAGGGTGATAACTAATCAAACACAGGTGAACTGAATAAACTAATCAAAGGACAACAGAAACTAAATGAAAACACAACAAAATAAGTCCATGACTGTGACAGTACTTCCCCTTCCGGCCAGGTGCGACTTTGCGCCGTAACAAAAACAACAAAGGAGGGATGGAGGGGACTAAGGAGGAGGACAAAGGGGTGGAGTTGGGAAGGTAACAGGGGATGGCGAAGGGCAAGCAGGAAGGCAGGCAAGTGGATGACCAAGGTGGCGACGACGGAGGGAGGAACCATGAAGGATCAGATGGAAGGAGGAGCCAGGATGGAGACAGGAGGAGCCAGGACTGATCAGACGGAGGGAGGAGCCAGAAGGAGCCAGGGCGGATCAGACGGAGGGAGGAGCCAGGTTGGAGACAGGAGGGACTTAGTAGGAGGACCCAGGCGGGACCCAGACCACAGCCAATATGATGGCCTACGGTGGAGTCGATGGAGGGAGGAGCCATGGTGAAGGAATGGCAGATGACTCCAGGGGGCCGACCGTCAGTGGCAGAGCAGGTGGGAGAGGAGCCCGAGGCAGAGACGGAGAGCCGACGATCCAGGGCGACGGGGAGGATCCAGAGGGCCAAGGCGGAGCAGATGGCTCAGGCAACCGAGGCATAGGCGGGGATCCGGAAGGCTGCGGTGGAGCCGGAGCGACAGAGGACCAAGTTGGAGCTGGATGGAGGGAAGAGCCCAACGGAGCCGGTGGGACGGATCGACGAAGCGCAGCCAGAGGATTGAAGTCCTGAGGCGATGGCGGGTCGACAACTGACCAAGGTGGAGCCGGAGGGACGAGGGAGCCCGGCGGAGCTGGTGGACTGACGGGCCACGGCGGAGAGGAGAGAGCTAGGGATTATGAGCCATGGTGGAGCCACTAGGTCAACGGGCCGAGGCGGAGTCTGGGACTCAGAGGCTGGAGGTGGAGATAAGGGATCCTCCAGCCACTACGCCGATGGAGACTGGCAGACCCGCAGCAATCCCACATCACAGATGGTGGGCTGAGGGTGAGCTGAGGGGCTGACAGGAGACAGCGGAGGTGGTGGTGAGGACTGATGAAGAGGTGGTGGGAGAGAGAGGCTGGGTGGGAGTTTTGAGCAGTCCGTGGGTTCAGGGATGGTGTGTGCTGCCCACAAACACCAGATGGCCACTCCCAGCACTGGGAGCGCCAGAGATAGGGGAACGACCTACATGGTCGAGACAGGACAGACAGATATAGTTCAGGACAGACAGACAGTTCAGGGCAGATAGACAGTTCAGGGCAGACAAACAGTTCGGGCAGACAGACTGTTCAGGGCAGACAAACAGTTAAAAAACGGCCTCATTGGCCATAACAGGACAGGCAGAGATTTCAGATGATGATGGAAGAAGACTGGGTAGTTCCGAATAAGTCCTGCTTAAGCTCACCCTCAGCGGTGGAGCAGTGGGCGGGGCTTTCCTCCATGCCCTCGCTCTCCACTGTATCATCCATCGTTGCCGGCTCTCGCACCTGGTCAGATGATTCATGAGGCTCTTGCTCTGGGGCGACTCTCAGCTCTGTCGCTCCTGGTGGCGATGGCTCGTCGATCGCGGCGGGCTTAGGCTCTCCGTCCACGGTGGGCTCGGGCAAGCGCTCTGTGTAGCGGGGTGATGGTTGGCTGGGCTCTGGGTCCGGAGTGGGGCTGGGCGAGATCCTCATCGACGTAATAAGGAGTCAGTGGTGAGTTGCAGCTCGCCTGCACCCACTCCACGAAGGCGGTGAAATCCCCTCGAGGACCGTCTTTGGACAACTGCGCTCTGCGCGCGGTGTTGAGGCTCGCTATGTAGAACGAGCAGAGCACGTTGTCCGGGTAGCTGGTATTGTTGGCAATGTCCAGAAATAGTCTGGTGTGGTCCTCGAGGGCAAGTTCCCCCTGCTCCAGCAGGAGGAGGAGGAATTCGGGGCGATCCATAAACAAAACATAAAAGACTTTCAAAAACAAGAAAACAAATGAGGGGAAATGTGGCACTTAACTCTTTGTTGGGCCGGTTATTTTGTCATGCTCTTGTTGAAGGAAGGCGCACGAAGACGAAGGTAATCCAAATAACATTTAATAGTAATCCAAGATGATGAAGATTCGTACAAAACACAGGGTAACACAAGCAGCATACACAACTAATAACCGGCAGCTAACTGAACAGAAAGGGGAATTTAAGTAGGGTGAGATAACGAGAGACAGGCAGGTGAGGATGATAACTAATCAAACACAGGTGAACTGAATGAACTAATCAAAGGACAACAGAAACTAAATGAAAACACAACAAAAGAAGTCCACGACTGTGACACAGAGGACAGAAGACATGAAGTAGATTGTGTACAACAGGTTTTTTAACAAAGTTTTGGTCATATTGATAATTTATAGGCCCTAGAAATGTGCATATTAAATATGATACAGTAGGCTAATATATTCAGAAATTGGCATTATACTTATTGTTCAACAGAATTTTACAAAAAAAAGTTTAGTTTAAGGTATGCGAGAATTAATGTTTTTAAAGATTTGGCTAAAATACTGTTAGATAAACACTCTTTTCATAGCTTTTGCTGGCTCTGAGACACTTGCTTGATATTTCTCCTGCTCTTTTTCTAGCAAAAAAATCATTCATCACTAAATGAAAGCTTAAAGTGAAGGCCTTCTTGTTTCAGGGGCCTTGTCACAAGTCCATTGTTTTTGAATGTATGTGTTACTTTTGCTATGTTTTTGCAACACATTTTATCACTTTGATAAGAAATTTTTTTTTTTTTTTTCCTGAATAATTTTGACTTGCTTGTTTGGTAAATGATCAAGCAGACATGCTGGAAAATACTGTATCTCTAAAGAACCCTAACATGTCTTCTGAGTAAAGAGTAATTGCTGAATTTGTTAAGTTTCAGAGGGGATGTACTCATTATGCTGTGCACTGTAGGAGAAAAAGTGTGAAAGTGACGTGACATGTGGCCAAGTATGGTACCCATACTAGGAATTAGTGCTCTGCATTTAACCCGTCCTAAGTGCACACACACAGCAGTGAACACACACCCGGAGCAGTGGGCAGCCATTTATGCTGCGGCGCCCGGGGAGCAGTTGGGGGTTCGGTGCCTTGCTCAAGGGCACCTCAATCGTGGTATTGAAGGTGGAAGAGAGCACTGTACATTCACACCCCCCACCTTCCTGCAGGACCTGAGACTCGAACTCGCAACCTTTGGGTTACGAGTCCAACTCTCTAACCATTAGGCCACAACTTCCCCTTTAAACAAAGAGTGTGAGCAAACATCATCATTCACTTTAGTCAAAGAGTGTGACAACAACTACATGGGCTCACTGGTCATTTTCCAAGTGCTTCAGTCTTTTTTGGTGGAAAACAATCTGATATTTAAGTACATTTCAATAACATTGTGGCAGCATCCATTTCCATATTTTTACCATTTTTATTGCCATACATGCTCATATTTTTGTCTTGTTTCAGGTGATTTCAGCCCAGCAGCTGCCTAAACCTGACAAAGAGAAGCTCAGCTCAATTGTAGACCCTCTTGTATGGGTGCAGACTTATGGGGCTCCCATAGATAACAACACAAAGAAGACGCAACGCATCGGCAATAATGGTACTTCAGAATTATTAGAGGGAACCTATTGTATCTGTTAGTATTCTTTTTCTCCTTTTTCATATACTTCTTCTTCTACTTCTTCTATGGCAGCCCATAGAACCACTTGTGGGAAAGTTATCAAATTTAGCACACAGATAGATGACAGTCCGAACCATACCCACAGCAAATTTGGAGTCTCTAACTCAAACCCTCTAGTGCCACCAATAGTTCAAATTTATACTCATGTTTATGCTTATAACTTCTGAGCCGTAAGGGTATTTTCCCCTCTGATTCCTTGCCTCAAGATGATTTGATTGTACCCAGTGACGTCATTATCCGTCATGAAAATTTTTCAACCATTTAGATTTAAAAAAAAAAAACATCTTTTTCGAACTCGTCCTAGACGGTTTGTGTGATTTTCACCAAAATTCAGACCATGCTGGTAAAAAGTTATGGACATCAAGTCAAACCATTCTCAAACAAAGCGTGAACGAATTCCATGCCAAAATGATTGTGAGGCTATATCTCCAATTCTTTAGCGTATTCAAACCAAACTTAATGTGTGTTATAACAAACATGACCTGAGGGTACCTGCACTCTTTCAGCAGGATATATAAAAAAATATATATTTTTGCTTTTAACATCTGAACTGTTTGGCCAAAAATCACAAGTCTAGTCTCTTTAGATTTGGTGTGACACCGAGTTGAACGATACCCAATTTTCCCACGTGAGCCATTTTGGACGTCAGCCATTTTGAAATTTCCCGAATGCATTGGTGTATCATTACAAAATTTTTAAAAAAAAATGCTAATAGCTTTTTATTCGTTTTGCCTATTATCATGAGACTGGTCTTGATAGATTCCATGGATCATGCAGAGAACATCGATATGAATTATCCTATAATCGGCAAAACTTCCTGTTCGCCATTTAGAATTAGAAAACCCACTTATTCAAACTCTTCCTAGATGATTGGCCTGATTTTCCCCAAATTCGACTCATCTTCAGACCATGTCGGTAAAAAGTCATGGATCTTGTGCTGATGGACAAAACGGTTTTTGTTTATTTGATGGCATGATGCCAAACTGCATCTGAGGCTGTATCTGTGCAAAGCTATGACATATTAACACCAAACTTTGTGTGTCATAGTCACCTCACTCTGACAACACCACATCAATTTGGTAACAGCGTCACATATTGGTCAAAAGTGATAAACCAATAAATTATCTTACTAATGATTGTTTTTATGATTTTTCAACCATTTTTACTAAATGTATCTTAAAATAATAATAATAATTTGTTACATTTATATAGTGCTTTTCTGGGTACTCAAAGCGCTTTACATGAAAGCGGGGGAATCTCCTTAACCACCACCAGTGTGCAGCATCCACCTGGATGATGCAACGGCAGCCATAGTGCGCCAGAACACCCACCACACACCAGCTTATTGGTGGAGAGGAGACAGAGTGATGAAGCCAATCAGTGTATGGGGATGATTAGGAGGCCATGATGGTCAGAGGCCAATGGGCAAATTTGGCCAGGATGCCGGGGTTATACCCCTACTCTTTTTCGAAGGACATCCAGGAATTTTTAATGACCATAGAGAGTCAGGACCTCGGTTTAATGTATCATCCGAAGGACAGAAAGAATCAAACTCCCTAGCAACACCAACAGGTTAAATTTGCACTCATGTTTCTGCTAATAACTTACGAACTGCAAGGGCTAGAAAGAAGATTATTTTATAAAGATTTCTTCCTCTGATTCTTTGGCTCATGCCAAATCAAGATTTGACCATCAAGACCATAATTTAAATGTTTACTGATCAAGATTTTATTCAATTTAGAATTTTCTGAAATATTTACTTTTTCCAAACCCTTCCTAAGCGGTTTGTCTGATTTTCACCAAAATTGTCTCAGATCATCTTCAGACCATGCTGGTAAAAAAATATCAAAAGATTTTCAATAGACCAAACCGTTTTCGTAAAGCATGTTAACAAATTTGACAAGTTCACACAAAAACGGACATGGGGCTATATCTCGACAACACTTTAGCAAATTCTAACCAAACTTGGTATGTGTTATACCAGGTATGACCTGAGGGCACACGAGTAGTTTCGGCACAGCGCCTACTGATCAAAAGATATAAAAAAATATATAATAGATATAAAAGATAAAAGATATAAAAAAAATATAATTTTTGCTTATAATTTCTGAACAGTTAGTAAAAATCATAAGATTGATTGTTAGATTCGGAGCGGCATACCAAATCGAATGGTACCCAGTTTTCCTTTATTGGCTTGAGCATAGACCATTTAGAATTTTTTTTTTTGGGGGGGGGCGTTGACCATTTTGTGTTTTGTAGTAAAATGCTGTATCAACAAATGTCTTTAACAGGTGTTTCCATCCTTGCTCCTGGAGAGCTACCATACTGCAGAGTTCAGCTCTAACTCTAATCAAACAATCCTGAACCAGCTAATCGAGGTGTTCAAGGGTGTATTTCAGAAAGGAGGTTGAACAAACTCGAAGTTAAAACTTGAACTCTGAGTTGACTTACTCTGAGATTGGAAACTCTGAGTTTTCGGTTTCTGAACAGCTGATCAGAGTTAGTTCAATCCACTCTGAGTATGTTGACTCTGAGTTTAACGCGTGCACCACGACTATGAAAAGCCATGATCAATGGAGCTCCGAAATTACGATTCACCATGGCAACAGCTCCCGCCAAAAAGACTTCCGCATACTACAGAATACGTAACTTTAATTCTAAATCAATGTTATCAGAGGTGAAAACTGGCAGAAAGGTAATTTATTTAACTAATATTCATTTTCATGGTATCCCACTGGCAAAAAAAAAAGAAAAGAAAAGAAAAAAAAATATGGCAGCAGAAAAAAATTTTAACATAAAAACATAATTCAATCAGGTAAAGCTTCAAGCGTAAAATGGGTGTAGGCTAATGTTACATGACTTTACAAATATTTGACATTCAATAAATATCATTCAATGTATATCTATTTCAATGTGCAGCAGCTTTTTCCACATGGTCTAATGCTTTTTCACATAATTAAATGTTCTCTAATCCAACATGCTATTTCTTTTTATAAATGAAATATACTTCTTAATTAGGGTAATGAAAAAACATTTGACTTCTATTCAGAAGCCAACAGCAAGAAGGCAGAGACTCGTAAAATGGGGGGAGCTCCTGCACCAGCATCACTGACAGATGAAGAGGAAATTGCCACAATACCAATATTAAAATCCAACAGGGAAAATAATAATTAGTTGCTTTTGTATTTGTAGAACATAAAGATGACCAAATAAATTGTGAATAATTTGTGTTTATTTAACAGCTGTGGTGGTGGTTACGGCATATATCTTGCACTACCCTTACAACTTTACAGATCTTCTTTATGCACCAAGAGCTTGTAACACTCCAAAGAGAAAAATTGAAATCGCATCATATGACCCCTTTAACAGCTGTGGTGGTGGTTACGGCATAAATCTTGCACTACCCTTCCATCTGGCATCCTTCCATTCCATACAGTAGCCTAATCAGCTTCATTTTCAGAAGGTGCGATGGTGAGAATATGTGTGTAATCAATGCTTCCAACCACACTGGAAATCCTAAAGGAAATTCTAATTATTAGGTTACTTAGAGGTTGCAACAAGATGTTATCAAGTGAATGCCAAAATGCGGTACCGTTCAAGTAAATATGCATGTGGATATGGCAAAATAAATAAATTAGATCAAATTCAATTAAATCCTCTCCTGATGTAAATGTAATTCCCCGCTAATGAATGCAGCCTACAGGATCCCTTATAAAAAGACATGCCATTTTTGTCACATTTACCGTGTCTGCATGATGAACATGAAAGGGGTCTGGTAAGAAATATAATCTTGTTTCCATTTTCATTAAGATTATTTTTCTTACCCCGCTGGCAATTAATT
>NW_015639766.1:48864-49025 GCF_001515625.1 Sinocyclocheilus rhinocerous | reverse complement strand
TATATCTTGCACTACCCTTCCATCTGGCATCCTTCCATTCCATACAGTAGCCTAATCAGCTTCATTTTCAGAAGGTGCGATATGTGTGTAATGTGTGTAATCAATGCTTCCAACCACACTGGAAATCCTAAAGGAAATTCTAATTATTAGGGGTTGCAACA
>NW_015639766.1:48438-48853 GCF_001515625.1 Sinocyclocheilus rhinocerous | reverse complement strand
TTCAAATAAATATGCATGTGGATATGGCAAAATAAATAAATTAGATCAAATTCAATTAAATCCTCTCCTGATGTAAATGTAATTCCCCGCTAATGAATGCAGCCTACAGGATCCCTTATAAAAAGACATGCCATTTTTGTCACATTTACCGTGTCTGCATGATGAACATGAAAGGGGTCTGGTAAGAAATATAATCTTGTTTCCATTTTCATTAAGATTATTTTTCTTACCCCGCTGGCAATTAATTAGACTTGTTTACCCCCAGGAAACAAGACTAAATATCGTTTATATTTTTTTCTTATATAAAAAATGCATCATGGTTTAAGAATTTTTAGATATTTGAACTTGAAATAAGGCAAAAATCTCAGCAATAAAAGCCATTTTTGCAGCGTGAATGAATGAATGAGGTATTTAA
>NW_015639766.1:44535-47874 GCF_001515625.1 Sinocyclocheilus rhinocerous | reverse complement strand
TATATAGGTGTGTTCTCTATTGATTATAAAACATCTTTAGCTGTAGATGCACAAATATGCTAATGAAAATACATGTTTTTTTGCAAAGTTCTTCAACAGCGAGTTTTGTTTATATACAGAGTTCTGGCATGAAACTCTAGATGGCGCAGTCCGATAGGTCTAACTCAGTCTGACCTAATGACATCATTATCACATGGCACAGCTGATTGGTTCTCTCCTGTATCGGTAGCCAATGACCTCACTGCTCAACCTTCAAATATATGACTAGTGCTTGCCGTAACAGTTGCAGCTTGCTTCAGAAACCCTCCACCTTCCCCAGCCCCACCTGTATAGATCTGCTACGAGGTGATTCATGAATGCTATATAGGGGTTATTTCATGTATGTTATGTTTGCAGCAGCAATATCTCTTACATGCCCACAGCAGCATGTTGTGGATGTATTGGAGGTAGCAAGTCTCGGTACTTGCTCTGCCGCAGGAGCAGCAGCAGCAATATCTCTTACATGCCCACAGCAGCATGTTATGGATGTATTGGAGGTAGCAAGTCTCGGTACTTGCTCTGCCGCAGGAGCAGCAGCAGCAGCGTAGCAGATCTATTCCGCCAAGACCAAATACAGTAACATTGTCATTTACATTACCATGCCAATCCCTCCAATAGTTGTCATGACAGAACTTTATGTCCTATGAATAGCCTACAAAAGCAACAATGGATTTTAATATTGGTATTGTGGCCATTTCTTCATCTGTCAGTGGTGCTGGTGCAGGTTCTCCCCCCATTTTATGAGTCTCTGCCTTCTTGCTGTTGGCTGAATAGAAGTCAAATGTTTATTTCATTACCCTAATTAAGAAATGTAGCATGTTGGATTAGAGAACAATCAATTATGTGAAAAGACCATTAGACTATGTGGGAAAAGCCGCTGCACATTGAAATAGACACTGAGTATTTATGGAATGTCAAATGTTTGTAAAGTCATGTAGCCTACACGCATGAACCTTTTACACTTGAAGCTTTACCTGCTTGAATTGTTTTTATGTTAAATTTTTTTTCTGCTGCCACGTTTTTTTTTTTTCCTTTCTTTTTTGCCTGTGGAATACCATGAAAATTAATATTAGTTCAATAATTTACTGTTCTGCCAGTTTTCACCTCTGATATTATAACAGTGATTAAGAATTAAAGTGATGTATTGACTTGGAATTATGCGGTCGTCTTTTTGTCGGGTGCTGTTGCCATGGTGAATCATAATTTCGGAGCTCCATTGATCATGGCTTTTCATAGTCGTGGTGCACGTGCTAAACTCAGAGTCAACCTACTCAGAGTCGATTGAACTAACTCAGTTCAGCTCTTCTGAAACCGAAAACTCAGAGTTTCCCATCTCAGGGTAAGTCAACTCAGAGTTCAAGTTTCAACTCAGAGTTTGTTGAACCTCCTTTCTGGAATACACCCCTGGGGTACTTGATGATTACAGACAGGTGTGTTGAAGCAGGATTGGAACTCTGCAGGAAGGTAGCTCTCCAGGAGAAGGGTTGGAGACCCCTGTTCTTTAATGAGTAACTAAAGACAGCTTTTTAGCTCTTTATTTTGCCTCTGTTGTGCTTGGTTCCTTAATTACTGCTTGCAGCTATATTTTTATTTGTTATTATTATATGTGAATAAAAATGTCTTATTCTCCTCAGGCTTCAACCCCAGATGGGACTGCACCTTTAAGTTCCAGCTTCATGTGCCAGAGCTGGTATTAGTACGCTTTAAGGTTGAAGACCATGACTATGCCACCAAGAATGATTTTCTGGGTCAGTTTACACTTCCTTTCACAAGCATGCGGACAGGTATGATTTGTTGATATATTTTTTTTACTGAACACAAACTACTCTGTTGTGACTGCACACTCATTCTACAACATCTGTTCTGCAGGTTACAGACATGTTCATCTGCTGCAGGCAGACGGCTCTAGCATGTCTCCCTCCAGTCTCTTCATCCACGTTAAAATCACACCATGCTACAGCAGCCCTGCTGGACAAGTGGGCACTCATAGTGACAGAGAATGAAGCAATGAGTTGAAGCACCTGAATTGCCCCTTATTTACTTTTACTTTACTTTTACTTTTAGTCATTTAGCAGACGCTTTTATCCAAAGTGACTTACAAATAAGAAAAAGTAATTAAAACTAAAAGCTAAAACTCTATAAATACTATATATATACACACATTTAAGAAAATAAAATAAATTCAATAAAAATGACAAATGCATACAACAACATTTCAAAACTAAACATTTAAATGAAAACAAAATAAATAAAGTATAATAATGATTCTAATATAACACTAAGCCAAACACCAAAAAACAACTACATATGTGTATGTACAGCCACACACATATACATGTACATATATATAAATACATTCAATATATATATATTATTTAATTTCCATTTTGTATGTTGAAGTACTGAAATAACTCAAATTAAATAAAAAACTAAAACTTAATAAAAAAAGCTATATAGACATAATAAAAAAAACTAATAAAATGACAATATTACTACAACTGTAACTAAAACTAAAATAGATAACTAATACAGATCAAACTAAATTAGTTTATCAGTAATCCTAAAAAAATAACACTAAGCCAAACACACATGCTAAAATAACAACAACTTACTGACACATAGTAAGAAATGGTTGTAAAAAATCTGAAAGAGAAGTGAAACAAGTAGTAGAAAAGAGGAGAAATAAAAAGCGATATTATCCTTTGCCGGTGTCCCTGCCCGGTGGAGTCGCATGGTAGAGTCGATGGTCTTTACACTCTTCGGTCTTCACACGACCGCTTCCGCGGTAAACTAAGCTTCTTTTTTATTCGTTTAACAAAACTCAAATTGAATTCAGCTGGACAATTTTCCTTATTTGGAAAATTACATATTTTATATCAAATCTGAGAGCCAAAACTGCCACCACCGAGTGTGAGACAAGTTATAATTTATTTTAAAATGGTGCAGAAGCCATTTCACACTTTGAAAAATGTTTGTCTTGTTCTCCAGTAAAAATAAGTAAATCTCCTCAAAATGTTCATTTTACATAGAATCAAAATGCCAAGATGGAATACAGTGTAAAATAGCAAGACGTGTCTTGAATTAAGTTAACTCTTATATTTTGAGTATAATTGTGACAATTATGTATATCATTTCACTGGAAAACAAGGTTATATGTTCAAGAAAATTATTATTACTATTACTATTATTAATATTATTATTAAAAATATATATGAGCAATATCACTCTCGTACTCGAGCGATACCGGCTCTATATCAGCATGGCTGTGATTAGGCCAGAGGCACGAGGCCGCAGGCCGAG
>NW_015639766.1:42708-44116 GCF_001515625.1 Sinocyclocheilus rhinocerous | reverse complement strand
TATGTGTGTGTGTGTGTGTGTGTGTGTGTGTGTGTGTGTGTGTGCAGATGTACGCATATTCCAAAGGTACAATGTTAATGCTGTTATGTAATGTCTTAAAATGGCAAAGCAATACATTTGATATGCACCAGCCCATGTTATATAAATATTGTTACATTTCCTAATGAAACGTTTTACTATGCAGCAGAATTGACCCAGAGATGAAGCATATTTGTATATGTTATGTTGAGAATCGTTAAGCCAGTGTAATCCTTATGTACTTAAAGCTCTCTAAAACTACTGCACTTAGATGTCAACACAAAGACAAGTAAAGAAAAAAAAAAAAAATTATTTGATGTGTGTCATATTGCCAAGTTAACTCTAAAACCTTTTAAACTTTTATGTTAAAATATTTACAGCATTTAACTTCTGTAGCAGTTATTTAATCAGTTTCTCACATTTTTATTTTTATCATATATTTATAGAATAGTTATTTTGGGGTTTATTTCTCTGTCTCGAAGTGCAGTTTTGGCTTCAGTAATTTTAGTCAAATTAGAAATGCTTGAAAATGCTATGATCTGTTTATTTTGATATACATGTTACCCAATTGGCCAATATGATATTAATATTAATGAACATAATCAATGCCAAGTGCTCTGTCATATTCATATAGTCATTTTAAAAAAGCCAGAGTCATGAAATGGAGAATCAAAATATTCTCGATATTTAGACACAAGAGATTTTTCTACATTGAAAACATAATGCAAGTTTCAGAACTCAAACTAACTCGCCAATAAGAATTATTTTCTACCCTTCTGAAATGCCCAGATTTAAAATCTTAAGAATCACGGCATCACTATTCTCCTCAACACGCCCCTTAAACGTGCGTCATCGTCGTATGTAATCAAGAAGGTGTGTTCTGAACAACTTATGTCTGTCCATCAATCACAATACTGCTGTTAGGTAAAGAAGCTCCTTTTTGGTGCAGTATAATGTGCATTATATAAAGTAACCTAGAGAAACATCAAATAAAATTCTGATACTGTATTTCATGACCATCATGTTTTGTAAACAAAGATTGAGGAATTTGATGAAATGTTTGAGTTTCAAGTTTTTTTTTTTTTTTTTTTCTCAACAGGTAAGCTAAACTTAAGGTAAAAGTATTCCTAATATGTTGGACCTTTTATTGAAAGTTGCCTACATGTTGAGGCATGCCTTCACTTTTATAGACCTGTAAGAGCTGTGTTTGTGTTGTTTGAGTTAGTTGAAGTGTAACACATGAAAGGGGCATTTGCAAAGGTTGTTTGAAAACTTTTATTTTTGTAGTTCCACTAGATGACACTAGTAGCGCAGAAACTGCCTTTAATCTTGGCAGCTGTAATATTAAAAACAGTGATGTGTTAATATAGCCAGTTTGTCTGTTGCCAAC
>NW_015639766.1:42328-42612 GCF_001515625.1 Sinocyclocheilus rhinocerous | reverse complement strand
AGTACTATTTTTGTTTTACTTTATTATCTTTTATTACTTTTATAATTTTGTTTATTTTTTCCAACTTGTTCCTTTTTTTTTTTTTTTTTTTTTTTTTTATTCTGCTCGAAAACACAATATTGTCCAAGTACCTGAATGATTGCAGATAAATGTATTAGAAAATTACGGAAGTTCTAAGCGGCCATGCATTTTTTTTCCCCTTGTTTTTTCGTGATCTCGACATAACGAGAGTTGTTTTCTCGTTATAACGACTTAATTTTCTCGTGATCTCGACATAACGAGAG
>NW_015639766.1:28282-41861 GCF_001515625.1 Sinocyclocheilus rhinocerous | reverse complement strand
CAGTTTTGATCACAGCAATCATTTTAAAATATATTGAAATAGAAAGCAGTTATTTTAAATAGTAAAAATATTTCACAACATTACTGCTTTTGCTGTACCTTGAATCAAATAAATGCAGGCTTGGTGAGCAGAAGAGACTTCTTTATAAAACATTAAACATCTTACTGTTCAAAAACTGTTGACTGGTAGGTTATATAGATTACAGAAATGTTATATATATATAAAACATTTCTGTCCCCCTCACTTCTGAAATTATGGCTACGCCCCTGGTTATAACGACTTAATTTTCTCGTGATCTCGACATAACGAGAGTGTTTTCTCGTTATAACGACTTAATTTTCTTGTGATCTCGACATAAAGAGAGTTGTTTTCTCGTTATAACGACTTAATTTTCTCGTGATCTCGACATAACAAATGTTCTCTAATTAATTTTCTCGTGATCTCGACATAACGAAAGTTGTTCTCTAAGTTACAAAACTGCGCCAACAGGTGGCACTATTGACCTGAATATAACTGATGGGGTGTTGTAGGTTATACTGTATATCCACTTTACTGTACGCGTTTGGGATAGAATAGGACCTTCCTCGTGATCGCTATAATTTGTGCAGTGTTGTTCATTACTGACATTTAATTCATTCATAAATGTTAAATGCTTGAATCAATATGACTATTTTGTGTATTAAGTTCTTGCTAGATGCATGAGTTTCACCAACGCGTTCTGTGTCATAAAATAACTGCTTATTAAAACCAAGGTTGACGTCACTGTATTCTGTTTGCACCTATATCTTTATTTGTGCTTCTTTGAGGTACATGATTGTTAGTTAATAAGCGGGGATGTTCTGTTTATCTACAGTAGGACGGGCTTCAACGACGTAGGCTATTTGTAATGTGCCTCTTTTCCTTATTATTAATCTTTATTGTTAATCATTAAATGTATATTGATAAGAAATGTGATTTATATGTAAAGTGTATAGGCTAATTTAATTCAGTGATGTTCTACAGTGTTGTAATCTTTTGTGTTTTCTACATTTCTTTGTGGAAACCACACAAACACACATACACACACGAACGCTCAGACAGACATACAGCAGTAACAGACAGACACATATAACGGTGTCCTGTATGGAAAGATGTTTTCCAGCTGACAGCTGTCCATTTTCACCTGTACAAGTGAACAGAACACTGAGCATCGGCAGTAATGAGGCGCGTTGGAGTGACGTCACCGCCCCTCTTCATCTGATTGGCTAGAGGAGGAGCTGTCAATCTAGAACTAGTGGACCAATGATGACGCTTAAGCCCACCCTGATTTACATGAAACTCTAACCGCAACATTTGGGAAAGCAAGCGCAGAACGTGGAAACAAGAGCGAAGGGAAAAACAGCATAATACAAAAAATAAAAAATATGTGCAGAAAATGTCTGAGAGCAGAAAAACAGAGAAATATAACCAAGGAAAACATGATTTTGTGCGCAAGTCAGACAATTTTGCATTAATATTTAAATTTTGTGCAATATGATTTTAAAACGTGTTTAAAGTTTTGATTCATGCTTATTATTTTAAAAAATGCGTTATTAATTTTTTGATTTACGCTTATTATTTTTAAATCCGTGACCATGTTTGCTATTCTGAAAACGTTGCTTTCATTTTTAAATCTTGTGCAATATATTTTTTACTTGCGTTTTTAAATTTTGTTTTCATGCTTGTTATTTTTTTTATCCGTGACTGCAATACTTTAGGCGGGATTCTGATCCTATACATATGTGCAATATTATTTTTTTGAACGTGAGTTTTGCCTGTTAGGTATAGGGGCATGTTTCTTTTGAGACGTGTTGAGTTTGTTGTTTTTGTGTAGTGATGCGGGTAGTAGTACTTATCTCGGGGGCACATCCGTGGTGTTGAAGGCGTCGCTGGTTTTACCGGTTGCGTTTTCACCCAGCGGGCTACAGTGCGTAAATACCCCCCACAAGTAATCGCATGAAGACTATGGTTGAGGTAGGTAGAATATTGGGTAGGCAGATAGAGGGGAAACTCTCGTTATTTGATTGCACTGTGTAAGTTAAATTGTTTTCTGGTGAATTTTCATGGCCGATATTGATTTGTTTATTAGTTCACCTTCGCATGAATTTTTAGAAGGATGTTCTAAAGAACAATTGTTAAAAATCGCTGAATATTATAAAATAGTGATTAAGGATAAAAGACTCGGCAGAGAAAGCGTTAAAGGGGTCATATGATGCTTTTTTAAAGATCATTATTTTGTGTATTTGGTGTAACAGAATATGTTGACATGCTTTAATGTTCATAAAACATATTATTTTTCAAATATGTTGACATGCTTTAATGTTCAAAAAACACATTATTTTTCAAATACTGTACATTATTGTAGGTCCTCTATGCCCCGCCTCTCTCAAACGCTTCGTTTTCTACAAAGTCCCTCCTTCTGACAAGCGCAGTCTGCTCTGATTGGCCAGCTGACCCAGTGCATTGTGATTGGCCGAACACCGCAAGCACTCGTCGGAAATGTAACGCCCCTTACCATAATCGCGAGCTTCATCTTTCAAAATAAATGTAAAGACAGAGCCCGAAAGGGGAACAGAGTCGCGTGACAGACACAGTGATGAAGCTGGTATGTGTTTGCAGTACACAAGCCACGGTTAAGACAGCTGACTCCACTGTGATGTGACCCCTTCTCTCTCTCTCTCGCTCTCTCTCTCTCACACGCACGCACGATGCGCAAAACTCCGCATTTGAACAGTCAATAGCAAATACTTAAACTAATAACAAAACAGTAGCTGATTCAGAAGCGCCAGATTGTCATAGCAAAGTCAGAATTACCTCCTCTCCTAGGTTCACGAAACGGTTGTCCATAAAATGCATTGCTGTTCTGTTGTAAGTAATCTTAATGCATCTACTTTCGGAAGGCCAAATATAGTGCTTTTGCTTTCGCCTAGAAACACACAGCGTCTCCTTGACATGGCTGCTTCAACACTAACTGCCACGCCTTCTTTCTTTGCGTGCACATTTGGGCGGCATTATGCAAATATTTTCACATAGTGAGGTAGATATGTGGGGTGTGTTAGAACGAGCCGTTTTAGGGGGGCGTGGCAGAGTCTTAACTTTGATAAAGAATATCTCTTTGGTTTTGAGACTTTAGTCTTTGCAACTTCAGGGATCTTATTTATGCACAATCAGCTTGTAACACTCCAAAGAGAAAGGAAAACTTGAAATCGCATCATATGACCCCTTTAAATTAATTTTGAAAACTGAGCTGATTGATAAAGGCTTTTTAAAGTCCGAT
Organism: Sinocyclocheilus rhinocerous; assembly: GCF_001515625.1. Taxonomy (NCBI): domain Eukaryota; kingdom Metazoa; phylum Chordata; class Actinopteri; order Cypriniformes; family Cyprinidae; genus Sinocyclocheilus; species Sinocyclocheilus rhinocerous. Next base: position 38,566 of record NW_015639766.1, on the reverse strand, counting down.
ATGGATGAATCTGTAGGTGCATCTAAATTGCAAACGAGTTTGTCTTTTGAACAGCAAAAAGAGCTTCTACTTTTGCAGATGGAGCATCAGAAACTAAAACAGCGTTCTGAAGAAGGTAAGCTGGAGTTGGAAAAAGCAAGACTTGAAGTAGAAGCCTTCAAACTTAGCCTACCCTCCTTCATAAGGTTATCTAATTCTGGTGAGGAACAAGGCATGTCTTTTTCGCTTACTTCAAATTTAAAACTTGTTCCAAAGTTCAATGAGGAAGACCCTGATACTTTATCTTGTTTGAACGCATGGCAGAAATGAGGGACTGGTCAAACAGTAATTGTGTTGCTTTGCTACAATGTGTTTTAACCGGGAAAGCACAAGTAGTTTTCTCTTCAATGTCGGTCGATGACTGTAGAGATTATGATAAAGTTAAATCTGTAATTTTAAAGGCATATGAATGCGTACCAGAAGCATATAGACAGCGTTTTCGTTTGCAGAAAAAAGAAGAGGTACAAACTCATTTAGAATTTGTCAGAGATTTGAGGAGAAACTTTAATCGTTGGTGTACAGCACTAGACATTAAGACATTTGAAGATTTAAGTCATTTGATGGTTCTAGAACAATTTAAAAACACAGTTCCGAGTCGTGTCGCCATATATATCAATGAGCACAATGTTGAAACTCTTGAGGAAGCGGCGACGTTAGCCGATGACTTTGTACTGACGCACAAATCTGTTTTTATTGATGTGCATGTTCATGATGTTCAGTCTGCTACCTCTGTAAAGTCTCCATCTAAAAATGACCGTGTTTTCACGGGAAAATTTGACCCGAGTAAAATATGCAATTACTGCCGGGAGAAAGGAAATTGGATTGTCCAGTCCTTAAGAATAAATCCAATCTAACTGTAGCACATTAAGCCTGCTGCTTCGGTGGCACCAGTTCTGTCTGAAGGGATTGAAATGTTTGAAGATCAAAAACCTGATGTTGAATTTTTGTCTTCTTACTCCTCTTTCATTACAGAAGGTTATGCATCTTTAGGAGAGGAGAAAGAAGTCCCTGTTAAAATATTACGGGATACTGGATCAATGGATTCATTCATCTTGCAATCTGTTCTGCCGTTTCCCTCGCTATCCCATACTGGTGAGAATGTGTTAATTAGGAGAATAAGACTGAATGTTCTGTCTGTGCCTCTTCATAAGGTAAGACTTCAGTCTGAATTGATTCAAGGTGAGGTTGCAGTGGGAGTACGACCAGCCTTGCCAATTGAAGGAGTTCATATTATTTTAGGAAACGGACTAGTAGGTGAGCGTGTATGGGCTGACAGTTCAGTGTTCCCTATAGTTACTGCTAATAATAAAAATGAAACGGAACGAAGTCAAGATGCCACATGTGTAGTGACTCGTGCAATGAAGCAGGGAAAGGAGGAATTGACTGATCAAAAGGAAACCCCATGTAATAAAGCTTGCACTGATTTGTTTGTTCCTGATTTGTCTGCGTTGTCTTTTCCTGTTTTGGCAGAGGAACTTGGAAAAGAGCAGCGAACTGATAACTCTTTGGATGAGCTTTTCCAGTGGGCTGTCACTCCTGCAGAAATTGGTAACCTTGCTCGTGGATATTTTGTCAGTGATGGAGTGCTACTGAGAAAATGGATTCCTCACAAAGGTGACTTGGTTGGGGATCCTGTCTTCCTGGTGGTGGTTCCTGTTAAGTTTCGACATACAGTGATCGAAATTGCACATGATCAATCAGGTCATCAGGGCGTGCGTAAGACTTATGATCGCTTGCTGCGATATTTTTTTTGGCCGTGTCTAAAACGAAACATCTCTATTTATATAAAAAAATGTAAGACCTGCCAGCTAACCAGTAAGCCGAATCAAGTGTTAAAACCTGCACCTCTGAAACCAATTCAAGCTGTTGGCGAACCTTTTGAACATCTCATTGTTGATTGTGTCGGGCCACTTCCTCGTTCGAAGTCTGGAAGCAATTATTTGTTTACCGTGATATGTTTGAACACGCGTTTTCCGGCAGCATATCCATTATGTAGTATTACATCGCGTTCTATTGTGAGAGCGTTAACTCAATTTATATCTGTCTTTGGAATTCCAAAAACCATCCAAAGTGACCAAGGTTCAAACCTGACTTCTCATCTTTTTCAGCAGGTTCTAAAACAGCTGCACATTAAGCATAATCAATCTACTGCGTACCACGCACAAAGTCAGGGTGCTTTCAGATGGAGCGCCATTTACTACACAGAGCCGTAGTTCACTGACAAGCTACACAAAATCGCATTCAAAATCGGCAATGAAATCGGCTTGTCAGTGAACTACAGCTCTGTGTAGTAAATGCCACTCCATCTGAAAGCACATGCTGGAGATTTACTACTAATCACAGGAGCGGCTTTACTGACAAGATGCGCATGAAAATCGCATTCGATTTTTTGCACAGCCCTACTGTGCAGTTGTGCAAGGAAGTAATAAGTATATTTCGAAAAGCACAAAATGAGTCAAGGGTTTATAATCTTTTAATGTGGTATCTAAGGGAAACAGGATTGTTCAACAGAATATAGTTTAGGAGGTTTTTTTATTTTTTAAGCTAATTCCCAGTCAACGCTTCACACTCCTGTCCAGTTGGTGGCGGTAAATACACCATTTAAGCTGGTATGCCAATCGCTATAAAACATCTAAAGAAGAAGTAGTTGTGCAAGGAATTGTTACACTGCAGAAATATTGAGTGGGCTATTTACATACTTTCAGATGATATTATAATTCAAATATGCAATGTGGTCTGGCCCTGTGTTAGCAGAGTACTGCTGGCACATGCTACATGTGCACCAGCCATTTTACCTGGCTTCAGTAATCACACCAGATGGCTAGCTGCAGCTTGTTTGCATATCAGCATTTGTGAATTGTTAGGCCTCTTATGTCAGATCAGTACAACAGTACTAACTTGTGATCATATTTCAAAAACTAAACAAGCATTGTAAAACAACAGGAGCCAAGAATGCTGCACTGGTCTAATCCCGTAATCATCAGTGCTCTTTGGATAACTGGAGGTAAATATCAATCATACTGAAAAGATGAAATACTCCAAGGCACTCGTAGTAAAGATAAAAAGCATTTAATTCACCGAGTGTTCTGTCTGAAAAGACGACTCGTTTTTGAACTTACCTTTTCTCTTTATTCACAACAACAACAAAAACTTCTATCTGCGGAACTGTAGCTGTTCTATGTTAAAAGCGTCAACATCACTTCCCATTTACCAAAACTCTTAAAAGTGACTGACATTCATTCTCTTATTAACATAACAAACAAATTATTTTACCCAAACATCAGATTATGATGTTTATCATGCAACACTACATGATTAAAATGTTAAGTGTAGATCTATGTAAGTGTAATTTAGGCTACACAGCCTTCTTTAGGATACACATCAATTGTTCAAACAACACTTCTTAAACAATTAGTTGGCAATCATCAAAGACAGCTGGTTAATCAGTGGGAGTGGCTAAGATTCTCCTCTCAAACAAACAAACAAACACGTTTTGTGAAAGTATTATTTGTTTCATATATTGTTTTACTAATACAGAAGTTCTTTTGACCTGTTAGGAATGGGGAACAAAAATTAAGGCTGTTCTCACAAAGCGGGCAGATGAAAATGCCCGTGAGGTACTTTTTTAAACAACAACAATGCTCCAGTTTTGAAACGTTTGAAGCTTTATGTTAGTACGTATCGAGAGCTTTATGTTAGTACTACTACATAAATGCTTTTTTTTTTTTTTTTTACAAAAAAGCTACAGTTTAATTGATAATTTATTTAGTGTGCAGCAGATACCATGTAAATAAAATGTTGAAGCCTGGCATCTTTTAATTATAACAATATTCTGTATGTTTTTCTCAGGTAAACTATCTCATCCATACCCACGGTAGCTCCAATATAGGTGAGATAGTGAGACAGAGTCTAAAAAGCATTGTGACAGACAATGTTCTCTGTCTGTACAACCGGATTGGGAAAGATGGGAAGGTGTTGCCACCTGGGCTCCTGACATGTTTGAAAAGTAAGTGTGTAAGTTCTGGCTTGTGCATCTGAACACTGCTGTAGAAAATGTAATGTCAAGAGCAGTAGTTGTTAGTAACTTATCGCATTAACATATTGCTCTTTGTGTTTCAGGATGTGTCAGGTCTTTTCAAACGCACAATGAAATAGAGGTGAAGAAGCAAAAAGTCGTCACAATAACTACACCAGAAGCTGAATGTATTCGCCAAGTTGAAATTGTGTCCAATGCCAACACCAGGCTGAAAAGAAAACAAAATAAAGAAGGAAACTGACTTTTTGTTTGATTTGTCTTTGTTGATGGAAATAAAGAATGGACTTGTAAATGTTTGAGATATGGCTGATCAGTTTTAGATAATGGTGAACTCACAACACAATGATTTCACAGTGGTCTCATATGGTGAGTTCACAGTATGAGCGCACACTGTGAGTGTGCAGTGACCTCACATTGTGACCACAGTTTGAGCACACAGTGAGTGTGCTGTGTGGTTACACTTGGCAGGTTTGAGATGTGCCTCACCTCACCTGAAATGTAGGTGAGAGTAGGCGGCTGCAGTGAGGGGAGGAGTGAAATAAGCGCAGTCAAGACGGACAGTTCTGACCTCTCGAAGTGGAACAGATACCTATGAGATCAAAGGCGGATATCACGTTATTCTCACTCGTGTACTGTGCTGCTGATAAACATGATATAATTTCAGTTCTGTTGCTTTATATGAAAATAAATATGATGAACAAGACACTCAAAGTGCTTGCTATTTAATTCCATATGAAAGGCGTATTTATCATCCATTTTTACTTTAATTCAAACATATATTTTTGATTTTTATAGAAATGTGAAAACAATCGCATATCTCACACAGAGATTGCACTGTCATAGTGTTTGGAAATACTCATGCATAATTTAAATATATAATCGCATGAAATCAGATAAAAAAAAATAAACAAAACAAAATATAACATTTTAGAAGAGAACGCAAAATCACGGTTGACTGAAACAATAAGCATTAAGCTGTCAGTCGTTTCCCATCATGCTTTTGATCAGCGCAGTCGGTGGAGAGCAACTGTGCTCGACTGCACAATCCGACGCAGCCGCCTCGCTATCGCGAGAGTTTTTTGGCACACGTCAGCATGACATCAGAACAAGTCGGACACTTTTCTAACCGGCATGCATCTCACGGTGATCACCGGTGATCGGTTCTGCGCAGATTTTGTTCATCTCAAACAAGCCTACTTTTAGCTCACTGTGACCCACACATTGTGACCACATCATGAGTATCATGTGAGCTCATGGTGACATCATTGTGAGATCAAATTGTTGACTGGGTCCTCTGAAGTTGGATAAAGTTTTATTTTCTAATATCCCTCTAAATAAGTGTAAACTTTGTTTCGGTCCTTTAGTATCACATGTTCTGTCAGTCTGGAGAGCAGCAGAAAAAGTTTGTGATATCCACTCTAATTGGAATCCCTACTCTCCTATCTTTAATAATTATGGTTTGCCATTGGTAAGCACCCTATTAAGTGGTACGACAAAGGGATTCACTCATTGGGTGATATAATGGGTGACAAGGGCCTTTACACCTTTGAAGAACTTTCTATTCAATTTAACCTGCAGAGTTCCACCTTTTTTTTACTTACAGTTGAGGGCAGCCATGAAGACCTATGGGGTCCCTTGGACGGCTCCTCTTAAAGACCACCCTTTACTGAAAGTATTATGTGAGACCCAGGGAACAAAAGGATTAGTTTCTAAATTGTATGTTTTTTTTTTCTGGATAAAATGTATCCTCCTCTGACAATAGACTCTTCCTGGCAGACAGATATTCCGGACCTTTCCCCTAGTTTTGATTGGGACCGTGTGTGGGTTATGGTAATGCATGCTTCTAGGAATCTTAATAGCAAAATTAAGATTTTAATTGTATTCATAGGACTTATATGACTCCACGTAAACTGTATAGTATGAAGCTTAAACTTGATCCTAATTGTACACTCTGCAATACAGGGGAAATGGGTACTTTTTATCACATGATTTGGGAATGCCCTGGGTTTGCTAACTTTTGGAATATGGTTAAAGAATTTATTTTTTTTTTTTATCAATATATTTATTATTTTCACATGAGTGCGCTGAATTCTTGTCGCTTTCTAAACAAGGTCGATGACATGTCACGAAATATCATGATAGTAGAATTGCCATAGGTGAGCTTGCCCCTTTCTCTGGCCACATTGAGAATCTTAAGTGTGTCTCCATATCGAAGTAGACGAATCAGAATGGCCCGTGGTTTGCCGTTTTCCGCTGGTCGTCGTTGCAAAGTGCGATGAGCTCTTTCAATTTCGTAGATCTCGTCCTCCTGTCCCAGAATCTTAGGCAGCCATTCCTTTAAAAAATCCACGGCGTTTCTGCCTTCCACTCCCTCTGGGAAGCCAACAAGACGTAAATTCTGACGGCGAGATTGATTCTCAAGTTCATCAATTTTATCTTTCAGCTGTTTAATTTCGTCGTCAACAGCCAATTTGACATTCCCCACATCTTTGTGAAGGCCCGTTACCGCTTCTTCCGTCTCCAACTGCTTGGTTTCTACATCCACCATTCTCAGATTTATTGACTATAATTCGTTACCCATTTTCTCCAAGGATTCTGCGAACTTACTCAGGCGTCCGTCGATTAACTCCTGAATTCTGAGAAAACCTTTTTCCATTTCTGCATGGAACCATGGCGGCGGGTCGGACAGTGGCAGTCTCGTTTCCTGAGTTACTTCATTTTTATTGTCTGTTTTCTTTGGATTCGGCATATTTATCGGAATATTCGAAGTTATTATTTTAGATAAAGTACTTTCGTCGTAATAAATATCTTTAGGGAGGGTTATTTAGATAGAATTATTCAGGAGCTCTAAACGCTGCGTCTCACTCTAGCGCCGCCATAACCGGAAGTCCGGTTAAAGAAAATTTGTCCACTATATTATATGTTTCGGTCACTTTGTCCCCATCTGTTTTTACTTTAAATGATCTCTCTGATATCCAACTTAAAACTCAGAAACGAGTGTTTTAGCTGGCTTGACAGCTGCCAAGAAATTAGTAGTAACGGGATGGAAAACGCCACATTTTCTAAATAAGCTATATTGAGCTCACATTTTTATAGATGTGGTATATCTCGAATTGTCCACTGCACGCATTCACGGTGCAAGAGAGGACACCATTAGACTCTGGGCTCAAACTTTGGAGAAGCTCAAAGGTTGTAACACTCTGCCTATCTGAGGCAGGCAACACAAATAAAGTACTTCTCTAACCCTTCTAAGAGCGTGTTCTATTACTGGCAGACACAAAGAAAATACCACATAACCCAAGAAATAAATGCAAGCTGAAAGTGTATTGTACAAAAGCACAGTGAAACAATATATAAAATATAATATGTATGTATTTGTGTGCATTGGATTGCCCTTGAAAGTCCAGAGTGTGTGTGTGTGTGTGTGTGTGTGTGTGTGTGTGTGTGTGTGTAGTTTTTGGTTCGTCCTCACCGGAGAAGTGTTTGAAGATATTTTTTGAAAATGGCCAAAGTCTCAGCTGTTCAAATTGAGATAAGGAGGTCATTCCATCGGCTGGGCACAGTCCAGAAAAAGGTCCCTGATAGTGATTTTGTGCCTCTTTGGGATGGTACCAACGTCTCCTGGTCTCTGCTTCGACGAGGAAAAAGTTTCCTACACACCACAAGGCAGTGTTTACTTGCTGAACGCAAGCTTCTGTAGGGTGCATAAGTTTGACCTAGCGAGTTTAGGTTAAGCTTTACAGACCATATTGCTACAACGGCCCAGTCCTGCAGATTTGCTTTATACAACATTAGGAAGATTAGACTCTTCCTATCAGAGCAAGCTGCACAACTCCTTGTCCAAGCTCTTGTTCTCTCCAGACTCGACTATTGTAATGCTCTCTTGGTGTGCCTTCCCGCATGTACTATCAAGCCTCTGCAACTGATCCAGAATGCAGCAGCGAGAGTGGTCTTTAACGAGCTGAAAAAATCTCACGTTACACCTCTCTTCATTCAGTTTACACTGGCTACCAGTAACTGCTCACATCAAATTCAAGGTACTGATGTTTGCCTACAAGACAACAACTGGCACTGCACCAATATACCTAAACTCGCTAGGTCAAACTTATGCACCCTACAGAAGCTTGCGTTCGGCAAGTAAACACTGCCTTGTGGTGCCAACCCAAAGTAGATGGTGCCATCACTATCAGGGACCTTTTTCTGGACTGTGCCCAGCCGATGGAATGACCTCCCTATCTCAATTCGAACAGCTGAGACTTTGGCCATTTTCAAAAAACATCAAAAAACAAAAACATTCGCCAGCACCTGACGAACTAATACTAGCATTTACCTATTCTATTCTATTCTATTCTATTCTATAAAAAAAACCTAGCTATGTGTACTGTGCTAAACTAACTGAGACTTGTCACAGCACTTGTATACTGTTGCTCTCTCGTTCGTCTGATTGCTTCTATTGTTCTCCTCATTTGTAAGTCACTTTGGATAAAAGCGTCTGCTAAACGATTAAATGTAAATGTAAATGCTTACACTTTAAAAAGGGGGAGGAGACCGAAAGCAACTGGGTTTAATGAAGAAAACCTGCTCCTGACCATGTTAGGTTCACAGAGTAACTTACCATGGTAACTTACTCTGAGTATTAGTTTCCTCTCTTACAGAAACGGACTTGACTTACTCTGCTTTCTTGGGTTTGACAAATCTCCCATTCTGAAATGGAAACCCAGAGTTTCCCTAATTTAATTTCAGGGTTAACATACTCAGAGTTTTCACTTAACTTCGTTTCTGAAACGGGCCCCAGCTAGAGATCATGACAACAACAGTGCTGAAAGAAGTCAACAACAGTTAAAAAAGAGGCAATTATAACCAAAACAAGGAACCATAAATACAACTGTAAATGTATAACAATAATAATGAAGTATAAAGAAAAGAACCAAAGAGAACAATAAAAAGAAAAAAAGCCATAAGACCAGAGTATGTGTGAGTGTAGGGGAGATGGGGGAATCTCCTTAATTCAAATCAGTAGACCTTGTGGTGCGGCCACATCAAGGGGATATTTATAAGGCGGCCTCTCAGGCTAATTGTGTAGTTGGGTCGGCTATAATTGTTTCCCCTGTGTTTCTGTTGCCCCGTCAAGTGTGGTTGATTCTGTTTTCTCTTGCGAGAGTTTCACAATGCGCCAGGGAATCCCCTGACGTCATTGGCATCATCTACTTGTCTTCTTGCATCATCATACACTTGTCTGTCTACTTCCGATAAAGGATCCGGCTGGCTACGTTTAGGGGGCTCAAATCTGGAATATAGTGATCGATTGTGCCTCTTGTTGCTCGCTGTTTATGGTCTGTGACTATTGTTTCATACTTTGTGGAAATAACCAAACTTGTGGAGTTATATTACCTTGGAGGTCTTCACAGGACAGCGCTGATCCTCATCGTGCTCGCATCAAATTCAAGGTACTGATGTTTGCCTACAAGACAACAACTGGCACTGCACCAATATACCTTCGGCTCTGGTGCAGTAGGTTGTCGGCAGCCCTGGGTAGAAGGGTGTTCCTCACAATGCCTGGCCAGTCCTTTTGGTCTGCCGTCTGGACAGCATCTGCAACATTTTGTCAAGCTTGTGTTGAGAGTAAGGGCTAGAGACTAATACAAGATCAAACAGAATGTGGAGCTAGGTTGTACAGCTAGGTTTTGCCAGGTGTGGTTAGCTGGTGAAGTATTCTGTTATTATCTTCGCTGTGGATGACAGAATGCTAAGATAGGTTTGGGTCAGCATATGTTTGCTGAAAAGGGTGTAAGTAGAGTTCTGATTGATGACTTAAGACTGTTCTTATTCTCAAATTATCACTCAGAACTTACTAATGGTTCACAACAGGCTCAATCTCTGAGGAAGTGAAGTAGAGGAGGGAAAAGGAAGAGGAAAGGAGAGCATTTCTATTCAGATTATGCTTATTATTTGGTGCTCAGGACTAGAGTTGTGCCCTAGTATTTGTCTAGATGACCTGTGTAACAGGGTCATAAAATTAGAACACATGTTGAAAATAAACAAATCAAAAATAGAAGTGTCTCTGGTTCCTTTTGAGGTTCAGAAAGAACATCAAATCAAAGTGGAACAAAAGGGGGCATAACATGTAAATGGATTTAAAATTAGCTGACTGCTATTATTAAAACAGGGTAATCAATCTGGTATTAGGAACAATCAGTAGCACTAGTGAT
>NW_015639766.1:27608-28112 GCF_001515625.1 Sinocyclocheilus rhinocerous | reverse complement strand
AGGCTTAACCTCTGAGGAAGTGAAGTAGAAGAGGGAAAAGGAAAAGGAGAGCATTTCTATTCAGATTATGCTTATTATTTTGTGCTCAGGACGATAGTTATGCCCTAGTGTTTGTCTAGATGACTTGTGTAACAGGGTCATAAAATTAGAGCACATGTTGAAAATAAACAAATCAAAAATAGAAGTGTCTCTGGTTCCTTTTGAGGTTCAGAGAGAACATCAAACCAAAGTGGAACAAAAGGGGGCATAACATGTAAATGGATTTAAAATGAGCTGACTGCTATTATTAAAACAGGGTAGTCAATCTGGTATTATAGGAACAATCAGTAGCACTAGTGATTAACTGTAAGATTTTGTGTTGGCCAACACACCATGGTAGATCACAGCTGCTGCGTGTTCAGCTCCCATGCCTAGACCATACCATGTGTGTGCCCTGCCCTTCGTAGCGTGTTATTCACCGTGCTATTAAAAACCCCCAATAACTTAATAATTATTCTCTAGATA
>NW_015639766.1:26922-27473 GCF_001515625.1 Sinocyclocheilus rhinocerous | reverse complement strand
CTTCAATCTAATTATAATCTATAAGGCCTTTATGCTGTAGAAAGAGGAGCATTACTCAAATCTACCTTTATATAACACTGTACTGAGCTTTCTTCGTCAGAAACAGTTTTAAAAATACTGCAATTTTGTGATTTCTTCACTAAAGCAGGGACACAAATGCGTATCTCAAGTCACGCCCTATTCTAACCTGGACTATCAAGCACACACTTTTAGGTTGACAGTGTTTTAAGCTCATAACCTTTGTTTTATCATGCCTCGCGTTCTCCACCATTTGTGTAGCGAATCAGCTCAAAGGGGAAATGTGAATAATTAAGGTAACACTTTATTTCGATAGTCCACTTTAGACATTCTATTAACAGTAAGTAACTTTGCAACTACATGTCAACTAGCAGTTAGTAGAGTATTAGTAGACTGTCTGCTTAATATCTTAATAACACTTTCTTTGTCAACTTATTCTACTAACCCTAAACCTACCCTAACAGTCTACTCTGAGAATTAGTTGACATGTAGTTGACATATAGTTACAAAGTTACTTATAGTTAATAGAACGT
>NW_015639766.1:26533-26892 GCF_001515625.1 Sinocyclocheilus rhinocerous | reverse complement strand
CACCTTTGTAAAAAGGTGCAAATGATACTTAATGTATCAATTAATAAGACTAAGTTTGATACTTGTATGTCTCGCCTGTTTGAAAGAGAGTCCTGATGCTCTTTGGGGCTCCAGTAGGTTGGCTGAAGTTAGGTGATGAGAAAGAACCATTTTGAGTCAGAGGATCTTGATGAATGGAAAGACTAGTCACGAGGCCTGGCACGAACTTAGGGTGTCCTTAGAAGCCTTCTAGCTCACATCCTCATCTTCTCAGAATCTAACCGAACGACAGACTGAACTGGCTATGTGTTGGAGCCCACCGGGCACGCCCGCACCGGCTCAGGCTCCAACACGCTTCTTAGCAGAAGAAGAACAACAAG
>NW_015639766.1:13161-26439 GCF_001515625.1 Sinocyclocheilus rhinocerous | reverse complement strand
ACATGGTAGGATTACATATAGGTAAGATTACATGAACGAGTGGTTGTTTCATAAGCCTGCATAAAACAGTATACAATATAAAATACAATATACAAGGACAGTAACAACATACACAATGACCTGAAGTATATGTGTGTTCATTCAAAGAAAGGTTTTCCTATGAATTAATTAGAGAAGAGTCCATTTTTATGGGCAATATGTGTCTTTCCTTAGGAGACATGGAGGGAGAGTTGCTCGGCCCGCATTCCTTTAAGCAATAAAACTAGTTTTATCAGATGGTTTGTCTATGGTTGCCATGGAATCAGAGGCCTGTTTTGCCCTTTTAAGGTGTTAGTTGCATTTCGGGGGAAGGGGCCATAGACCCTCGTAATTGGCCCTTTGGTTAGGTGAGGGGGCGGTAGATATTATTTGTTAAATATAACAAAAAGTTGTGTGTCTGATTGGTCCAAATGCTACACATGTCAAAAGATACAATTCTACAAAAATTTTGCCTGCCACGGGAGCAAATTCAGCAGCTTTTACATCTTGTTGGTCCAATTTTGTCGAGACAAACTCGACAGAGCTACCCCCTAAGCCCCGAAATTCAGCTGCTGGCGGTGTACCGATGAAACATGCTACCTATCAGATTGTGCTACCAAAAATATATTTGCATTTGCAAGTTTAGGGTATATACAGTGGGTACAGAAAGTATTCAGATCCCCTTAAATTTTTCACTCTTTGTTATATTGCAGCCATTTGCTAAAATCATTTAAGTTAATTTTTTTAATTTGGATTATTTTATAAATGCAGTGAGCCCCGATAAATGCAATTTCTAATATTTCTAAAGTGCTTCTTTATAATGAACATCGCTTTCTCAATACTTTACCCGCTCTATAACGCAGTGAAGGAGCTCCTGTATATAGTGAACAATCGATTCTCGAGCCATCGATATCAACCTATTCAGCACCACCGCCATGGACAGCACCTGCTAACGTCGCACGTTAGAAGGTTTACCTTAAGCAACATCCTAAGGTATAGTTCGGGGAACACACCTAGGAACGGTATACCCCTAGTTAAGGTGTACCTTTAGAGTCTTAGTAGCGCGCTAAGAGACACCGTTATCGGGAAACGCAGAGCAGAACCTTAGGAATCAGTCTCTGGGTGGATGAAGGGCAGAAACTGCATTTTGACCAATGAGAAGTCCTGTCCTTCTTGGGCTTGGTACCAGACGTCTTCTTCTTGCCCTCTAAGAGGTGTCTGGATGTTGTCCTAGCATATTTATCTGATGGCACTGGAAAGTTTGCTTACGTTAGTCCACCAAGACCCAATCAAAATGTAGCAAACCTTTGTCTACTATTGTGGTCAGAGAGGGGCCCTGCCATAAACTGGGCCCTGGAATGTGCTGTCCACTACACTTGGCTTAATGAATATTAGATCCCTTTCAACAAAAGCGCTTTTTGTAAATGAAATGATCACAGATCATAACTTAGATGTGCTCTGTTTGACAGAAACCTGGCTAAAACCAGATGATTACATTATTATAAATGAGGCTACCTCCCAAGATTACTGTTATAAACATTCTGTCAATTTTCTGTCAAAAATACTAGAAAAGGCAGTATCCTCTCAGCTATGTTCCTTCTTGGAGAGAAATGGTATCTCTGAGGATTTCCAGTCAGGATTTAGACCTTATCATAGTACAGAGACTGCTCTCATCAGAGTCACAAATGACCTGCTCTTACCATCCAATCGTGGTTGTATTTCTCTATTAGTGCTACTGGGTCTTAGTGTTGCGTTTGACACTATCGACCACAGCATTCTTTTGAGTAGACTACAAAATTATGTTGGCATTAATGGAATTGCATTGTCATGGTTCAAATCTTACTTATCAGACAGTCATCAATTTGTAGCAGTAAATGACGAGATATCCTATCATTCACAAGTACAGTATGGAGTGTCACAAGGCTCAGTATTAGGACCGTTGCTTTTCACACTTTACATATTACCCTTGGGAGATATCATCAAGAAACATGGTTAGCTTTCACTGTTATGCTGATGATACTCAGCTCTATATTTCTTTGCGGCCCGATGAAACATACAAATTTGCAAAACTAACGGAATGCATAGTTGATATAAAAAACTGGATGACTAGTATTTTCCTACTGCTAAATTCTGAAAAAACTGAGGTTTTAATTATTGGACCAAAAACCTCTGCATGTAATAACCTAAAACACGGTCTAACACTTGATGGCTGCCCTGTTAATTTCCTCATCAGTTAGGAACCTAGGTGTGCTATTTGATAGCAATTTTTCCTTTGAAAAACATGTTTCTTGCATTTGTAAAACTGCATATTTCCATCTTAAAAATATATCTAAATTACGACCTATGCTCTCAAAGTCAAATGCAGAAGCGTTGATTCATGCATTCATGACTTCAAGGTTAGATTATTGTAATGCTTTATTGGGTGGTTGCTCTGTGCGCTTAATAAACAAACTCCAGCTGGTCCAAAATGCAGTAGCTAGAGTTCTTACTAGAACCAGGAAGTACGACCACATTACCCCGGTTCTGTCAACTCCAAATACGCCTCACAGAAGAAACCCAGGAAATCCCTATAGCAGTTGCAGAATAAACAGAAGATTTAACTGCTTTCATTAATTCAACGTAACTAAGCTCCATCTGAAAGCATGTGCTGGAGATTTACTACTAATCACAGAACCGGCTTTACTGACAAGATGCGCATGACAATCGCATTTGATTAATCGTGCAGCCCTAATACCTAGAATATCAAAATCAAAATCCTTTTCCTATTTAGTGCCCAAACTCTCGAACAATCTACCTAGCATTGTTCGGGAGGCAGACACACTCTGTCAGTTTAAATCTAGATTAAAGACCCATCTCTTTAACTTGGCTTATACATAATACACTATCACATTTCTATAATTCAAACCTGTTAAAGGATTGTTAGGCTGCATTAATTAGGTCAACCGGAACCAGGAGAATGAAAGATACTAATATTAGCGTAGATGCCACTCTTCTACGCTAATATTAGTATCTTTCATTCTTGTTCTGAGGTCACCGTAGCCATACGGATCCAGTCTATATCCAGATCAGATGGTGGATCAGCACCTAGAGATGACCTCTACAGCTCTGAATGTCAGCAGAGACTATGTCAACTAGATGCGCCCCAGAGACAGATCCCCTGCGAAGACCACATCACCTTGACAACCATCGGCACAAGACCACAAGTCCTCTGCACCTGTGTTGCAAACTGTAATTAAACCACACCATGCTGGTGTCGTCTGGCCAGAGGAGCACTGGCCCCCTGACGGAGCCTGGTTTTTCCCAAGGATTTTTCTCCATTTCTGTCAATGATGGAGTTTTGGTTCCTTGCCACTCTCGCCTTTGGATGGCTTAGTTGGGGACGCTTGACTGATTGCACAGACACTGTTGGAAGAGAGCTGAACTGGATGATGACATCACTGAATCATCAATGAACTGACTTTAGCTGGGAAAATGACTCTGATATTGTCTTCTTGCATTATTGACAATCTATTTTCCTGTTTAACACTGTAAAGTTGCTTTGACACAACCAGTATTGTATAAATCGCTATACAAATAAAGGTGACTTGACTTGACTTGACTCCAAGGGCCCGTTTCAATAAGGAAGTTCAACCAACTCTGAGTTGAAACTTGAACTCTGAGTTGACTTACCCTGAGATGGGAAACTCTGAGTTTTCTGGTTCAGAACAGCTGAATTGAGTTAGTTCAATTGACTCTATGTAGATGGACTCTGAGTTAGTGTGTGCACCACGACTATGAAAAGCCGTGATCAATGGAGCTCCGAAATGATGATTCATCAATACGTCAATACGTCACTTTAATTCTTAATCACTGTTATAATATAAAAGGTAAAAAGTGGCAGAACAGTAAATTATTTAAGTAATATTAATTTCCATCCTACAGGCAATAGAAAAAGAAAAAAGAGAAAAAAAACAGCTAAAATGAAGTATAAAAACACAATTCAATCCAGGTAAAGCTTTAAGCATAAAACGTTCATGAGTGTAGAATCAGAATCAGAATCAGAAAGAGCTTTATTGCCAAGTATGTTTGTGAGCTTCACGAGCACGCCGGCTCTCTTCCCCCGTCTGCGCGTCCTTAAGCGCTTGATCAGTGCAGCTGCTCCGCCAAGTACAACGTTCAGCAAAACGTCCGAATAAACGAAATCCGGTAGAAGATTGTGTGGTGTGTTCTGCCGAATGTTCAGCAGCTCATCCCTGGTAAAACTGATCGTGTTTGAGAAACAAAAAACAGGAAAAACTAACAAAAACAGTACAAACACTGGAGAGCCAAACACTGAGGCTGCCGTCTGTGGCGCCATCGCTTCAAATAGGCTATATGACTTTACAAGCATTTGACATATTAAATAAAAATCATTCAGTGTCTACTGTATTTCAGTGCGCTGCAGCTTTTTCCACAGTTTAAAACCCCTTAACTGTCACCGTCCCACCTGTGGGACGCTTGTCGCTCTTTTTTTTGTTGTCCTTTTTCTCTATCAAATATTTTAGTAATCATCATAAATGATATATCATTTGAAAGCTTAGAAGCCCATTCATCCTGTGAAAACCATTTTGAAATCGGAAATTGCGTTACCATGGAAATGGTACTTTAAAATCTTTTGGCGGTCTCCCCCCCCTTAGTGGGCAGTGTCAAGTGTCATATTACAAAATGTATTACGGTCTTTTAGAATCAAACCTTTTTATAATCTTAACAAAAAACATATAATTGGAAAGGTCTGAGTCTCAGGATCCAATATTTTGAGATATAATTAATATTGACAGAGAAATCTAGACATTTTTGACAGAAAAATGCATTAAAAAAATTCAATGGAGTTTGGATGGCACCCGGTGGCTGTTTGTGGTATGACACCCTAAATAAAATCTCACATGAACCTCAATTTTTTTCATATTAACTTCAAATTTGGAACATAACTTATTTATACATAAGGCTTTAATTTTATACCAATTTTAGAGTAAAACATGTAATATTTAAGTTTGGATAGTGCACTTTCATGCCTATTTTAAAAAATGGGGGGGGGTGACAGTTAAGGGGTTAATGCTCTTTTCATATAATTAAATGTTCTCTAATCCAAACTGTTGCATTTATTAATTAGAGTAAATTACATTAACATCTGACTTCTACTGACTTCTGACTTCTAAGGCTCGCAAAAATAATGAAGAACAGATGAAGAGGAGAACGCCACAATACCAAGTATTGGAAGAATATTAAAATCCAAAAGGAAAAAGAATAACTGTTGCTTTTCTATTTGTAGGAAATAAAGATGGTCAAATAAATTTAGCAGCTGTGGTGGTGGTTACGGCAGATATCTCGAACCCTTCCATCTGGCATCATTCCATTCCATACAGTAATCAGCTTAATTTTCGATGGGTTTGTGCTCGGAAAACTACACAAATATTATAAGAAAGAGCGTGAGAGCGAGACACACTTTCCTCACCGCTCTGCATACAGCGGCCTTACTAATGTGTTCTGCATCCCTGATGTTATATAGAACATTACCATTTAAAAATGGTACCGCTCAAATAAATATGCATGTGGATATGGCAAAAATAAATAAATAAATACAATTAAAAAATAATAACAAACAAAATAATCCTCTCCCAATGTAAATGTAACTCCTTACGAATGAATGCAGCCTCCTCATCTACAGAATTCAGTATAGGACATGCCGTTTTTGTCACTTTCACAGTGTCTGCATGATGAAAATATGTGCAATGAATGAATGAATGTACCAGCACTGCAAAAAATGCTTTTCTTACTTAGTATTTTTGTCTTGTTGTTTCCAGTCAAAATATCTAAAGATTCTTAAATCAAGATGCATTTTCTACATAAGAAAAATGACATAAGGTATTTAGTCTTTTAAGTGCATTTTTCTTATTTTGCAAATTATCCTCCAATGGGGTAAGAAAAATAATATTGTTTCCATTTGCATTAATATTATTTTTCCTGTTTTAAGTAAAATGCACTTAATTTAGATTCCAAAATACTCACTAAGAAAAGCATTTTTTGCAGAGTGAATGAATGAATGAGGTATTTAAACATCGCTTACTACTTCACTTACATCGCTTATATCGCGTGACTTTCCAGTTTCAGTTTGCTAAGTAGTAAGGCATGGCCAAAGTCAGTAACAGTACTTATTTACCTATTTGCAAGCACTTGTTAGAAGAAGCAGTCGAGCAGCAGAAGAGGACAGCAGTTTGTAAGTGTTTTGTTTTCTGTTCTAATTAGATTTTAGCGCAGTTGTCGTTGCTAGGAAACATTGTTTTGATTACTGTGTTTACCGTGGTAAACGCGGCCACAATACCAAGTATTGGAAGAATATTAATATCCAACAGGAAAAAGAATAACTGTTGCTTTTCTATTTGTAGGAAATAAAGATGGTCAAATAAATTTAGCAGCTGTGGTGGTGGTTACGGCAGATATCTCGAACCCTTCCATCTGGCATCATTCCATTCCATACAGTAATCAGCTTAATTTTCGATGGGTTTGTGCTCGGAAAACTACACAAATATTATAAGAAAGAGCGTGAGAGCGAGACACACTTTCCTCACCGCTCTGCATACAGCGGCCTTACTAATGTGTTCTGCATCCCTGATGTTATATAGAACATTACCATTTAAAAATGGTACCGCTCAAATAAATATGCATGTGGATATGGCAAAAATAAATAAATAAATACAATTAAAAAATAATAATAATCAAAATAATCCTCTCCCAATGTAAATGTAACTCCTTACGAATGAATGCAGCCTCCTCATCTACAGGATTCAGTATAGGACATGCCGTTTTTGTCACTTTCACAGTGTCTGTATGATGAAAATATGTGCAATGAATGAATGTACCAGTACTGCAAAAAATGCTTTTCTTAGTATTTTTGTTTTGTTGTTTCCAGTCAAAATATCTAAAGATTCTTAAATCAAGATGCATTTTCTACATAAGAAAAATGACATAAGGTATTTAGTCTTTTAAGTGCATTTTTCTTATTTTGCAAATTATCCTCCAATGGGGTAAGAAAAATAATATTGTTTCCATTTGCATTAATATTATTTTTCCTGTTTTAAGTAAAATGCACTTAATTTAGATTCCAAAATACTCACTAAGAAAAGCATTTTTGCAGCATGAATGAATGAATGAGGTATTTAAACATCGCTTACTACTTCACTTACATCGCTTATATCGCGTGACTTTCCAGTTTCAGTTTGCTAAGTAGTAAGGCATGGCCAAAGTCAGTAACAGTACTTATTTACCTATTTGCAAGCACTTGTTAGAAGAAGCAGTCGAGCAGCAGAAGAGGACAGCAGTTTGTAAGTGTTTTGTTTTCTGTTCTAATTAGATTTTAGCGCAGTTGTCGTTGCTAGGAAACATTGTTTTGATTACTGTGTTTACCGTGGTAAACGCGTGCTCTAGTCTCGTTTGTTCTCGTGCATATCGCGTGACTTTCCAGTTTCGGATTGCTAAGTAGTAAGGCGTGGCCAGCTGACTTTAATAACGAGTAATCAGGCGAGTATAAAATTGGTTAGTTCACCGCGGCAGCCTTCCTGTGAAGCCCTCCTCAAGTGAAGACCGACGAGTGTAAAGACCATTGACTCTACCTGCACGACTCCACCGAGCAAGGACACCGACAAGGCACTCGAGTATTGCTTTTCTCCCCTTTCTTTACTTTTTGTACAGCTTGTTCTCATATACTTGTTTAGACAATTGTACTCACTATGTGCTTTCAAATCTCTACTATTACTACTAACACTCGGAAAGCACGCACTGTACGTTGGAGGCAGGCCAATCCTAATAATCTGCGTACTGTCCCTATGTCCTCTACTACTTCACTCTCTATTTCATTTGGTCTCTGGAACTGCCAATCTGCTGTAAACAAAGCAGAATTTAATCCTTCTGTTGCTACTCATTCCGGTCTTAACCTCATGGCCCTAACTGAGGCCCTGTCCAGACGAACGTGGTTATTTTTAAAACCGCAGCTTTTTCTATGCAGTTTGGCCGTTCGTCCACACGCAAACGCAGCACCAGGTCACTGAAACCGAACATTTTTGAAAACTCCTGCCAGGGTAAAGATTTTTAAAAATAGACAGCGAAACTGGAGTTTTTGGCTTGTGATGTCGGAGCATGCGCTGTTCCGCCTACTGGAAACTTTCAGGCTTCTGATTGGCCAACATGGCTTTAAGGTTGAGATTATATCGCCACCTATTGGTTTGGCATGCTCTTGACAGTTCTTCATAGCATGCGTTTGTGTTTTCATGTGGACGGAGATTTTTTTAAAACGGAAGAAAACTCAGTTTATAAAAATACTTGTGTATGTGTGGACATGGCCTGAGGTTTGGATCAAACCTGAGGACACTGCCACTCCTGCAGCCCTCTCCACTAATTTCACTTTTTCCCACACCCTTTGCGCGATTGGGAGGGGTGGAGGTACTGGTCTACTTATCTCAAATTAATGGAAATTTGATCTTCTACCATCTATTACTGGCAACAGTTCATTTGAATCACATGCAATTACTATTACCCACCCTGTTAAAATCCACTTTGTAGTTGCTTATCGTGCCCCAGGTCAACTGAGTAACTTTTTGGAGGAGTCGGATGTGTTACTATCAAACTTCCTGAGGACGGTACTCCTCTGGTACTGCTCTGTGACTTCAACATTCACCTAGAAAAACCCCAGGCTGCTGACTTCAACACTCTTCTTGCCTCATTTGACCTCAAGCACGTGTCTACTACAGCTATTCACAAATCAGGTAACCAACTGGACCTCATCTACACACGCTATTTCTCCACTGACAACACTTTAGTTACTCCATTACACACCTCAGACCACTTCCTCATCACTTCTAACCTCACACTAACTCCTGACATAGCACACACTCCTCCGCAGGTCACCTTTCGGTATAACCTACTCTCACTCTCTCCCTCTCGCCTATCCTCTATGGTTTCATCCTCACTTCCTTCACCCTCTCAGTTTTCAGCACTGGACACAAACAGTGCTACTGACACTCTCTGCTCCACTCTAACATCTAGCTTAGACAACTTTTGCCCCCTTTCATCATGACCAGCATGTACTACCCCCTCTGCCCCCTGGCTGTCCGATGTTCTCCGTGAACATCGCTCTAGACTCAGGGCTGCAGAGAGGAAATGGGGCAAATCAAAAAACTCAACCAACCTTAATGTGTATCAGTCACTCCTCTCTTCGTTCTCTGCAAATGTCTCCACTGCTAAAACGACATACTACCACAACAAAATTAACAACTGTTCTGACTCTCGCACACTTTACAAAACTTTCTCTTCTCTTCTCTTCTCTGTCCTCCTCCCCCTCCTCCTTCAGCAACTCTTACAGCTGATGACTTTGCAATATTCTTCATAAATAAAACAAGAAACATCAATAAGCAATTCTCCACACCACAAACCGATGATAACTTCATAACGACAAATACACACTCTCTCTCCTCCTTCTCTCCACTCTCGGAGACAGACGTTTCCAAACTTATCCTTTCGAATCATCCTACTACCTGTCCACTTGATCCTATCCCCACTCACATACTTCAGGCCATTTCTTCTTCAGTCATTCCTGCGCTTACTCACATTATCAACACCTCTCTTCACACCGGTACATTTCCCACAGCATTTAAGCAGGCTCGGGTAACCCCTCTGCTTTAGAAACCCTCTCTAAATCCAGCACTTTTAGAAAACTACCTTCTTCCGTTCATTGCAAAGACACTTGAGAGAGTTGTGTTCAACCAACTCTCTAAGTTCCTTGCACAGAACAACCTCCTGGACAACAACCAATCTGGCTTCATAAGCGGCCACTCTACTGAGACTGCCCTGCTCTCAGATACTGAAGCCCTGAGACTGGCAAGAGCAGCTTCCAAATCCTCAGTACTCATCTTGCTGGATCTGTCTGCTGCTTTTGACACAGTTAACCACCAGATCCTCCTGTCCACCCCCATAAAAATGGGCATCTCAGGAACCACACTCCAATGGTTCAAGTCTTACCTCTCAGGTAGGTCCTTCAGGGTGTCTTGGAGGGGTGAGGTTTCTAAGTCACAACTTCTTGCTACTGGGGTTCCTCAAGGCTCAGTGCTTGGACCTCTTCTCTTCTCCATCTACATGTCATCATTAGGATCTGTCATTCAGAAGCATGGCTTGTCTTATCACTGTTATGCTGATGACACTCAACTCTATTTCTCATTCCAGCCAGATGATCCGACGGTAGCTGCTCGCATTGCAGCCTGTCTGAGAGACATTTCTAGCTGGATGAAGGACCATCGCCTTCAACTCAACCTTGCTAAGACAGAACTGCTCGTGGTCTCATCCAACCCAGCACTTCATCACAACTTCTCTATACATATGGGTTGGTCAACCATAACTCCTTCAAGGACAGCCAGGAACCTTGGAGTTGTGATTGATGAAAATCATAGGCTGGACTTGATGGTGAGAGATTTTTACCTGGAAGTAACTTGTCCATGGGGCCTTGTAGTTTCCTTCCTAGCTGGAGCTCTGCAGGGGACATGCCAGTGCTTTCTTGAACGGCTGAGTTTAGTGCAAAACGAAGCTCAGGTAAATACTGATCCCATTTTTTATGGTTTTCATCCACATATGAGTCCAGTAGATCATGCATTTTAAGGTGCGGTTAATTCTTTCCATCATATTTGTTTGTGGGTGATATGCAGTTGTTAATTTTGGGGTAACACTCCATTTCTCACACAGCTCTTTGAATATGGAAGAAACAAACTGAGTCCCACGGTCCGACAGGATGAAGTCCGGTACTCCATATCGGGTGAGGATTTCCATTCGGAGAATCGTCGCTATGGTTTTCGCAATTGCACTGCGTATTGGAAAGAGCTCAACCCATCGAGAGAAGTAATCCACAAAAACTAGAAGGTATTCATTTCGGCGAGTGCTACTTTGCAAAGGGCCCATTATGTCCACTCCTACCATCTTATTGGGTTGCGATACCGTAATTGGTTGTAGTTTGCCAGCTGGTTTCTGATTTTCATATTTGAGCTTTTGCCATTTTTCACAACACTTGACATGGCGTTTTACGTCGGTCCACATTCGAGGCCAAAAAACAACATGTTGCAATCGTTTGTAGGTCTTGAATATACCACCATGACCGCTTAGAGGGTTGGAGTGGTAGTATTGAAGGACAGATGGTATGAGACTGCGTCCTTTGATAGGTAAGTCTTGTAATAAAGTTTATCTTCGATAACCTCATACTTGTCTTTCCACGTGTTGTTGTCTTGTGCCATGGCTTTGAACAATTTTATGATTTCAGAATCCTTGTGTTGCTCTTCCCAAATGGTTGCAGTAGTGACTGGCAGTTCATCAGTGTCCTTCTGGCTGGAGTATAGGTTACATCCTGGTATACTGGGAACTATAGAAAGAGCATCAGGTGCCACATTGAGTTTACCTTTCCTGTATTCAATGATGAAATCGAACTTTTGCAATATTAAGGCCCTTCTGATGAGGTGACTGGTGGACTTTGGTGAGCTCATAACCCATTGGAGAGCCATGTGGTCTGTGACTACGGTGAACATTTGGTACTCCAAGTAATGCTGCCACTTTTCAAGTGCCCATATGACTGCAAGACACTCTTTCTCTGTCGCGGTGTAATTGCTTTCAGCCTTATTCAGTGCTCCACTTGCATAAGCAATAACTACTTTCATCCCTTGGTCTTTCCTTTGTGTTAGCACAGCTCAAAGACCTGTGTCGCTGGCATCGGTGTGCACCATGAAGGGTAACTGGAGGTTTGGATGGCCCAGGATGGGAGGTGAAGTAAGGTGAGTCTTTAATTGTTCAAAGGCTTCTTGTCAGTGTGGTGTCCAGTG
This sequence comes from Sinocyclocheilus rhinocerous, assembly GCF_001515625.1. Classification (NCBI taxonomy): domain Eukaryota; kingdom Metazoa; phylum Chordata; class Actinopteri; order Cypriniformes; family Cyprinidae; genus Sinocyclocheilus; species Sinocyclocheilus rhinocerous. Next base: position 14,560 of record NW_015639766.1, on the reverse strand, counting down.
AAACAAATGCCCTTTTTTCTTTAGTGCATTTATGGGTTCAGCTATTTGAGAAAAATTTGGAACAAACCGGTGGTACCAACCGGCTAGTCCTAGAAAGCACTGGACCTCTTTGATGTTTCGTGGCACAGGGTAAGATCTAATGGCCTCAACCTTGCTTGAGTCTGCAGAAATGCCATTTATGCTTACAACATGAGCCAGGAATGTAATCTCTTTAAGGCAAAACTTGCACTTTTTCAGGTTGATTGTCAGTCCAGCCTCCTGTAGCTTATGAAAGACAGATTGTAGGTCGTTGAAGTGTTGTGCCATTGATGGTGAATAGATTATAATATCATCAATGTAGACAAAGCATCTTTCTCCTCTCAACTTTCCCAGTACAGTCTCCATTAGCCTCTGGAAGGTGGCTGGGGCATTTTTCAGACCGAAAGGCATTACATTAAAGTGGTAGAGTCCAGAAGGTGTGATGAATGCAGTCTTAGGCTTACTCTGGGAGTCCATGGCAATTCCTGCCTCCACCATTTCTTCAAGCTGCTCCTTTACAAAAAATTGCTTGGCAGGTGACATGCGGTAAGGACGCTGTTTGATAGGGACCTGATGGTTGGTATAAATATAGTGTTTCAGAACATCAGTACGTCCAGGTTGTAAAGCACACACTTGAATGTTGGTTTCTAGGATGGTCTTTAACATTTGTTTGTCAATGGGAGATAGATGTGCTTCACTTACTGCTGTGTCGATTAATGTTTGTACGTTTGCCTTGACAGAAGACGTTATGAATGCAGGTTGGGGTGGAGGAACAGAACTCAATAGTGAGAGGAACGGGTTGAGTGTCCTTGGAGGTTGCTCTGGTTTTTGGCATGAAGGGCTAGGCATGCTGTGAGTGACATCAGGTACACTGGCATTACCAGGTTGAAAAGAATAATCCTCCTGTGGAGTAGTCTTGAATAGTATTTTCGAGTAATAACAGTCTTGAGTATTTTCCATCGATGACATTTATTTGTAAGCCACTGAAGAAAATGAAATCCAACCCTAAAATCACAGCATATGCAAGTGCTTGGGGGGAAAGGATAGCAACAGGTAGAGTAAAAGTTCTGTCATGCATATTGATTTGCAATTGAACCCATCCTAATGGGACTTCTGCTTCACCATTTGCTAGGTACAGTGGGCCAAGTGACCAAGGCTTGAGTTCTTCTGGCAAGAAGAGCTTTCTCCACAGGCTTTCATGGATCATGGTATAGCTTGCTCCTGTATCCAAAATGGCCTTTCCATACCAACTGCCAATACCGATTGGAATGATAAGCTGTTGAGGAATGACAACAGTAGGGACAGGGACTGGTTTGGAGGGTGTTTTCTTTAAGTTCTTAGAATTTGACGTTTTGTTTGTTGTGGCTGTGATAAAATTGTT
>NW_015639766.1:6881-12978 GCF_001515625.1 Sinocyclocheilus rhinocerous | reverse complement strand
GAGAATTTGCTGTTGGTTAGCCTCTGTTTTAGAAGTCAGGTCTATAAGTTGCTTTTCATGATGGGATGTAGCTGTTTTTTGCTCCTGGGTGAGTTCATTCACTGCCTTCTCCTGATGTTTCATGAAGTCAAACAGGTTATCCCAGTTACCTTGAACCTGTGCAGTCAAATGGTGAATTTCTTTTCCAGGTGTTGGGAGGTAACCAGGCAGACGATGCTGTGACACTGAGGAAGGTGATGTAGTTCCAGTGAATGTGGATGCGCAAAGTTGCATAGGTTCCGGCTGGAATGAAACAGTGCCACCTTGTGGTGTGGAGGAAAAGGGCAACTACGACCTGGGATGGGGACTGCTGAACTGAGTTGGGGTGAAGTGAAAGGTGGGAACGTGAGGTGGAGGAACGGGTCTTGGTTGCACAGGTGGCCAGACTGGAGTTGCTATGTCTGGGGGGGGTTCAATTTCCACAGAGGTCGACGGTGAAGGACGGATAGTAGTGGCCATGGTTTTATGGTGTTGTTTGACAATGTTGTGTGAATAATCAGTAAATGAGATGAGTGACTTGGAATGACTATGTCTGTTTTTGGGGCACCAGAGGGTATAAAATAAAAAAAAAAACAAAGTACAATGGACAGAGTACAATTTCCACAGTCTCAATTTTCAACACTTTTCCGTAAGTACTCCGTAATTAGAAACACCCACAATGTTCAAGTTTAAGTGAGAAATAAATGTTCAAATTCATGTGATAAATAAATGTTCAAGTTCCAGTGATAAATGTTCAAGTTCAAGTCCCTGTTCGGGCGCCACTTCTGTAACGGTGGCGCGCCCTAGTGACAATTTGGAAAGGTAGCTATATTATAATTGGCGCGCCAGACAGGATTTGGCCTGTCACCAAATAAATTTAAAAATACCGTGATAGCTCCACCCTTGGCGGCGTTTTCCAGACACATTAATAAAGTAACCAAGATCAGCAGATCCGAGGCATTCTCTCCAAAATAAAACACTCATCAGCGGTCCATAAAAGAAGGGAAAAAACAGGATTAGTTAATTCTATACTCTCAACCAACAAAAGTTATATTTAAACTGAAAGGGAAATGAAATGAAAGTCAGTAATACGAGTCGTTCACTTAGAGCGAATCGCGAATGTGTGGTTGACGAAGTGCGTGCGATTAGGTGCGTTGGTGTGTTTGTGTGTGAGTGCGTGTAAAATACCGCTGACCATGACTGGCAGGGAAATGTTCCGTGGGAGGCAGCGTTTTCTCCGGAGTAGCAAAACCCAATGGAATGGAGAACTTGTGAGTCCCTTCAGCAGTTAGTCACACTCTCTGCAGCCGGTGGATCTACATTTCCGCACTCACCCCGACCAAATACAGCGTGTGTCTCGCTCCTGCCGATCAACTCCTCAGGTGAGACTCGCATCCATTGTGTGGCTTGCTCAACTCCCTCTTGGAGTCCGTGTTTACCATCTCTCTCTTTTTCCTATCTTTACTTCCTTTTTATAATTTCCGCCTAATTGTTCACCATCCCGATATGGGCATGGAAGGGGCGGATCTTCCTTACACCACCACAGAGGTCTGCATATAGTATGGCACGTCCTGTATAAGAACTAACCATTAGCTTTTTCTACTTATTGGAAATGGGCCTCTGAAGTAATAGGAGGTTTTAGAGGTTTTAATAGGCCTCTGAAGTAATATAATGTCCCATATCTCAAAAATGCTGCAGTAAAACATCCCGTATAAGAACTGACCATTGGTTTTTTATACTTATAAGAAATGGGCTCTTTATAGCCCTCTAAAGCACCATATAGTCCCATATCTCAAAAATGCTGCAGTAAAATGTTTTCATATGAGGTGTGCATATAATATGGGACATCCCGTAAAAGAAGTGACCATTGTTTTTTTCTACTTATTAGAAATGGCGTCTTTATAGCCCTCTAAAGCACCATATAGTCCCATATCTCAAAAATGCTGCAGTAAAATGGTTTCGTATGAGGTGTCCATATAGTATGGGACGTCCTGTATAAGAACTGACCATTCATTTATTATTCTTATTAGAAATGGGGTCTTTATAGCCCTCTAAAGTACCAAATGGTCCCATATCTCAAAAATCCTGCAGTAAAATGTTTTCATATGAGGCGTGCATATAGTATGGGAAGTCCCGTATAAGAACTGACCATTGTTATCATCTACTTATTAGAAATGGCATCTTTATAGCCCTCTAAAGCACCATATAGTCTCATATCTCAAAAATGCTGCAGTAAAATGGTGTCATATGAGGTGTGTATATAGTATGGGACATCCCGTATAAGAACTGACCATTGGTTTTTTTCTATTTATTAGAAATTGGGTCTTTATAGCCCTCTAAAGCACCATATAGTCCCATATCTCAAAAATGCTGCAGTAAAATGGTTTGATATGAGGTGTGCATATAGTGTGGGATGTCCCATATAAGAACTTACCATTAGCTTTTCTACTTATTAGAAATGGGGTCTTTATAGCCTTCTAAAGTGTAATAACGTGTCATATCTTAAAAATGCTGCAGTAAAATGGTTTGATATGGGGTGTGCATATAGTGTGGGACATCCCATATAAGAACTTACCATTAGATTTTTTCTACTTATTAGAAATGGGGTCTTTAAAGGCCTCTGAAATAGAATAATGTCCCTGTGACGAGAGGGGCGGGGCCGAGAGCCGTGGGAACGGAGCGAGGGCGGTGGAGTAATTGCTAATGCGCGACACCTGCGACACTCACCGGTCTCGAGTCTCACGGAGGAGCTCCGGAAGGATAAAAAGGAGGAGGGATGACAGTGAAAGACGAGAGAGGACCAGGCCTGGAGTTTATTTTGTGTTTTGGTTTTGTTTGTGCGCGACAGTCATCCGCGAGGGGCTGTCGCGCTATTTTGTGTTTGTTTATTTTATTAAAGTTTGTTTAAATGTCCGCCAGTTCCCGCCTCCTTCTTCCCGTGACTACGAACTACGTTACAGTCCCATATCTCAAAAACGCTATAGTGAAATGGTTTCGAATGACGTGTTCATATAGTATGGGACATCCCGTATAAGAACTGACCATTGGTTTTTTCTTCTTATAAGAAATGGGGTCTTTATAGGCCTCTGAAGTAGAATAATGTCCCCTATCTCAGAAATGCTGCAGTAAAATGGTTTCATATGAGGTGTGCATATAGTATGGGACGCCCCCTATAAGAATTAACCATTAGCTTTCTCTGCTTATTAGAAATGGGGTCTTTATAGCCCGCTAAATTGTAATAATGTGTCATATCTTAAAAATGCTGCAGTAAAATGGTTTCATATGAGGTGTGCATATAGTATGGGACGTCCTGTATAAGAACTAACCATTAGATTTTTCTACTTATTAGAAATGGGGTCTTTATAGCCTTCTAAAGTGCCATATGGTCTCATATCTCAAAAACACTGCAGTAAAATGGTTCCATATGAGGTGTGCATATAGTATGGGACGTCCTGTATAAGAACTAACCATTAGATTTTTCTACTTATTAGAAATGGGGTCTTTATAGGCATCTGTTGTAGAATAATGTCCCATATCTCAAAAATGCTGCAGTAAAATGTTTTCATATGAGGTGTGCATATAATATGGGACATCCCGTAAAAGAAGTGACCATTATTTTTTTCTACTTATTAGAAATGGCGTCTTTATAGCCCTCTAAAGCACCATATAGTCCCATTTCTCAAAAATGCTGCATTAAAATGGTTTCGCATGAGGTGTCCATATATTATGGGACGTCCTGTATAAGAACTGACCATTCATTTATTATTCTTATTAGAAATGGGTCTTTATAGTCCTCTAAAGTGCCATATGGTCCCATATCTCAAAAATGCTGCAGTAAAATGGTGTCATATGAGGTGTGCATATAGTATGGAACATCCCATATAAGAACTGACCATCGGTTTTTTCTAGTTATTAGAAATTGGGCCTTTATAGCCCTCTAAAGCACCATATAGTCCCATATCTCAAAAATGCTGCTGTAAAATCGTTTGATATGAGGTGTGCATATAGTGTGGAACGTCCCAAATAAGAACTTACCGTTAGCTTTTTCTACTTCTTAGAAATGGGGTCTATATTGGCCTCTGAAGTAGAATAATGTCCCATATCTCAAAAACGCTGCAGTAAAATGGTTTCGTATGAGGTGTGCATATAGTATGGGACATCCTGTATAAGAACTGACCATTGGGTTTTTTCTACTTATTAGAAATGGGGTCTTTATAGCCCTCTAAAGCACAATATATTCCCATATCTCCAAAAATGCTGCAGTAAAACGGTTTCATATGGGGTGTGCATATAGTATGGGACATCCTGTATAAGAACTGACCATTGTTTTCTTCTACTTATTAGAAATGGCGTCTTTATAGCCTTCTAAAGCATCATATAGTCCCATATCTCAAAAACTCAAAATGGCTTTAAAGGCAAACAGTTCTTTGTAAAAGTTAGTTCTGTTGTATGTGATGCTCCTGCCGGGGCTTTTATCAAAGCCATCAAGAGTCACATTGGCCACTCTGCCTCTGGCAAATGTACTCAAACTGGCTTGTATCTCAAGCACCGAATGACCTTTATTGAAATGAACGCCCCACTTAGGACAGACCTCTCTTTCCGACAGATGCTAGATGAAGACTATCATGTTGCAACATCTCCTCTAATGGAAACAAACATTGACATGGTTGGTGGTTTTCCGCATGACTACATGCACCTGGTTTGTCTTGGGGTGATGCGGAGACTTTTAGATTTTTGGGTGAGTTCAGGGCCGCTCTGCGTTCGTTTATCTTCCCGGCTGTGTCAGGTAATCTCAGATTCTCTTGAAGGGTTGAGATTTTACATTCCTTCTGACTTTGCACGTAAACCAAGACCACTAGCCCATAGACTGAGGTGGAAAGCTACAGAACTCAGGCAGTTCTTGTTATACACTGGTCCAGTGGTCCTTTGTAATGTACTGCCCTCACCAGTGTACAGTCATTTTATGCTTTTATCAGTTGCAATTCATATTCTTCTCAGTCGGAAATTCTGCTTTGTGTTTAACGACTTTGCTCACACATGTCTAGTGTCTTTTGTTGAACATTTCAGTTTGTTATATGGGCAGGAATTTGTGTGTTACAATGTGCATGGATTAGTGCACCTCTCTGAGGATGTATAGCAGTAGAGCTGCACAATTAATCGTTAAAATCTCGATTCAGACAACCACACGATCTCATTTCTAAATAACAACGATTCTCCCGTGTCTATTAAACCTTTGACAAAGTCTTACCATTATCGTTTACTCACCCTAATGTTGTTAAAAACCTGTATTACTTTTTATTTTCTATTAACTATTCTATTTCTATTAACCCAACCCCGTTGACTTTTATTGTATGGACAGTTCTTCAAAAACATCAGCTATGCAGCAACCATCTATAAAGTGCTGTCGTATTGTGACATATTTTTGTAGACCAACCCAGAATTAAAAAAAAAATTATTGCCCTCAAAAAAAAAAAAAAAAAAAAAAAAACAGGACTAGAGCTGCACGATTCTGGATAAATTGAGAATCACGATTTTTTTAGTCTCAAATAGAGATCGCGATTCTCCCACGATTCTGAACTACACAAAATAATGTGGGGCAAAATATGATTGCTGCAGTCTATTTAAAAGTGTTTAATTAATTTGAATGAAGTATTAACCATTTTAATATACACTACCAGTCAAAAGATTTTGAACAGTAAGATTTTTAAAGGGGTCATATGATGCGATTTCAATTTTTCCTTTCTCTTTGGAGTGTTACAAGCTCTTGGTGCATAAAGAAGATCTGTAAAGTTGCAAAGACTAAAGTCTCAAATCCAAAGAGATATTCTTTATAAAAGTTAAGAGTCAGCCACGCCTACCTAAAACGGCTCGTTCTAACACACCCCCACATACCTACGTCACGATCTCGGAAGATTTGCATAACGCCGCCCAAACGTTCACGCAAAGAAAGAAGCCGTAACTTTTATTCTCGCTGTAGTATGTCGTGAAGACGCTGTGTGCTTCGTTGTGAAAGCGAAACTACTTTGTTTGACCTTCCAAAAGAGGACGATATCTGCTTTGTCATGCCTGGAGCTGATCC
>NW_015639766.1:525-1124 GCF_001515625.1 Sinocyclocheilus rhinocerous | reverse complement strand
GCCTTATACCCCTTATACCTGTTTGCCATTGTTCGACCCTGCCTGTGTTTCTGACCTCTCTGCTTTAATACATGGATCCGCTTTGAAATCACAGGAATAAATTACATTTTAAAATATATTCAAATAGAAAGTTATTTTAAATAGTAAAAATATTTCAAAATTTTACTGTTTTTGCTGTACTTTGGATCAAATAAATGCAGGCTTGGTGAGCAGAAGAGACTTCTTTAAAAAAAAAATTTTTTTAACTTTTGACTGGTAGTGTATTTAAAATATAATATATTTAATACTTCAATTTAATATTAAAATTATGAAAAAGTTGTTTGAATCAATGATTCAACGATTCACTCATAAACCTACTGGATGAATCAGCGTTGAATCAACAATTCTCTTGAATAAATGATTCATTCAATTATACATTTAAGCCACTTTTCACCACCTAGTGGCGAAACAATGCAATCGACACAAACGTTATGTGGCAGTTAATTTTCAAACGCGGATTTGCTCTATGTTTATATCTGAATTATAAACTTTCATCCCAGTATTTCTGTGATAATATGAATGACTGTCCGACAGAAATAATACTGTGTAGTTGAAAAGAC
>NW_015639766.1:0-194 GCF_001515625.1 Sinocyclocheilus rhinocerous | reverse complement strand
TTATCACAGTAATACTGGGATGAAAGTTTATAATTCAGATATATGTTACAAAATAATGTGTAATGTATAATGTTACAAAAGTGTTTTATTTCAGATGAATGCTGATCTTTCTATTCATCAAAGAATCCTGAAAAAAAAATTTGCTCAAATGTTTTAAATATTGATAATAATAATAAAATGTTTCTTGAACAGCA
>NW_015639765.1:262767-273230 GCF_001515625.1 Sinocyclocheilus rhinocerous | reverse complement strand
ATCAAATGCTCTCTAGAATCCGAAGTGCCCGCCCCCTACACTATATAATAAATATAAAGTAAAAGCCGCGGCTGAAATCGGTCACTTGTCCACAGAATTAGTATTTTCTGTACAGTGAATGGCACGTAGTGCACTATATAGGGGATAGGGAACGATTCAAACAGTGTAAATATGCTTTCCACTGAGGAAAAAAGGAAGTCTGGTTTCGCGCTGTGTCACGCTAACCACCGCACCGCACACACCCTCTGCTCCGGTCCAGAGACACAATAGCACGGAGCGGATCACATGTGCGAGTCGGCGCAGACCACAAAATGTATCGGAGCTATTTGAATTCTACACAGAATGCTATATTTTATAGCAATATGGATGAGATTGTGGCGTGTTTCTAAGCATTTCAGGGGACCTTTAAGAATATACAGAGTCGAACAAGGCTATGACGTACCTATTTGAACAATTTAAAACACAGTATTGCATTAAACAACCAAAATGGACATTAAAGCCCGAGGCTAAACTTTAAAACACTGCATCACTGTATGAATCAAATATACTTTGCTTCTTATTAAAGTTATAAAGTGATTCATTCAAGAGCAGTGAGTGATTTTCGGTGTCTTTTATTGTTTGATTAACATTAAATGACACAGACAGCAGAAGGTTTATTAGGCTGCTGTCTCTTTAAGACTGAATGCACGGATCTAATATACTGACACGCATCTGATTTCTTTTGAAATTTCAAATTGTTTATGTTTGTTACGTTTCTTTTGAAATTTAAATCGTTTATGTTCACTTAAGACATAACTGACTGTCTTTATGTAAATTCTTGCCAAGACAGATATTTTGACATATTGTATATATTTGACCATTTATGCGCATGCCTGAAACTCCACATATATTTTGTTTGTTCGTGTTAGCGCCGTCTCGGAGCACAGAACGCACCTGGAGAACGTCTCGGTTACATATGTAACCCTCGTTCCCTGAAGGAGGGAACGGAGACGTAACGTCGGATGACCGACGAATTGGGATCCCTACCAAAGGGCCACAGGTACTGCCCCTTCCAGTGTCCTGTGGAAGCCTCCTGCGCCCCTACTTTTTGGCGTAGGCTAGGGCTTACCACAAGAAGACCAGCTACTGCTGCTATGGCATTACCCACTCAGTAAGACTGGATAACACTGGGAAAACGTACCCGTACCACTTGGGACAGGAACGTTGCGGAAGCCCCATCCTTCCCAAAGGAGGTTTCGGAAGCACTTAAGGTGATCGTAACCCTCTTGGAAAATAGCAGGAAGTCTGACGGGGAAACACGGGCTCTGAGGCTATACCGTGGATTTTACACATATGGGATCCACTTAGGTCTCTTCATATGGAACTCAGCTCTCTACCGGTTCTTACGGATTCATCGAGTGAGGGCCTGGCGCCGGACGCTCCGCCACGTCTGGCTGCCAAGGGGACGGAGAAGCTCGACAGGGTCTACGATATGAACTCTCTGAAGCGGTTTTAGCAAGCCGACCCGAAACCTCTCAGTGCTTCTACCTGTTTGAGGTGAGAACACAGGAGGATACCGGCTCCACACGAAGCGGACCCCCCCAATACAGTAAAACTGCACATTTTAGAGTGGCCTTTTATTGTGGCCAGCCTAAGGCACACCTGTGCAATAATCATGCTGTCTAATCAGCATCTTGATATGCCACACCTGTGAGGTGGATGGATTATCTCGGCAAAGGAGAAGTGCTCACTAACACAGATTTAGACAGATTTGTGAACAATATTTGAGAGAAATAGGCCTTTTATGTACATAGAAAAAGTCTTAGATCTTTGAGTTCAGCTCATGAAAAATGGGGGCAAAAACAAAAGTGCTGCGTTTATAATTTTGTTCAGTGTAAATAACATTTTTTTTACAGATGCAAATATGTTTGAAACGATGCATCGCGATATAAATGACAACTTGTAGCTGATGCACACTTTTTAAACCGATGCATCACATCGTTAACTTTTTATGCCAATGCACAGAGCGAATCGAGGAATCTTCCCATCCCTAATGTCTGTGATTGGCTACATTGCTCAATGCTACAAAAACACATTATAAATAGAAACCTTTGAAAATCTCCTCAGCACAAGCACACAAATACACATTGGAGCACACCGAGCACAGGCACACTTTGGTCAGAGTTGTAATCAGGGCCGCATTAAAACCTCACTGGGCTATGACTTACTGCAGGGCCACCCCCCATCACAATAATGATATACAGTATATAGCTCAAAATAGGATTTTCATCCAATCAAAATTTTTGATGCATTGCAATTTCATAATTCTTGTTACCAATTCCAATATCACAAAATAAAAAATAAAAATACTAGCCTACATTAAAACAAACTTACTGGAGACAAGTAAACAGTCATGAATTACGAAAGAACAAAGAAATTGACCTACAAACACTTAAAGCACTGAATAAGAAATATTATATTGTATAAAATAAATAGACTACAAACAGACTGAATAGTCTTCACTGTATAAATTCAATATACATTATTTTACAAAAGCGATTCAGTATTTAATTTTTTGGGTGAACTATATCCCTTTAAAATCGCATCATATAATGCCAGGATCTCATAATAGCCAGCTAGTGCACATGCTTTATCTTTAACTATTAACATTAATTTAAGACACAAATGACTGTTGAGGAGGAGACAGGCATTTTGACACATAACTATGTGTATTCGAACGTTTAAACACAAGGCGCGCAAAATAACTCTTTAGTTTAGGCAGGCGCTGTACGAGCAAGTGCGCTCCACGCATATCAAAAACCGTCTTAAAGCGTGCATTTGCCAAAATGAATTCTGCCCCACTGCTTAATGTCCCTGAACAGTTAAATTAAAAACAGTTTTAAAACCACAACGCTTAAAGGGGTCATATGATGCGATTGCTATTGACTGTTCAAATGCGAAGTTTTGCGCATCGTGTGTGTGCACGAGCGAGCGAGCGAGCGCGAGCGAGAGAGAGAGAGAGAGCGAGCACGCGCGAGAGAGAGAGAGAGAGGAGGGACTTTGTAGAAAACGAAGCGTTTGAGAGAGGCGGGGCATAGAGGACCTACAATAATGTACAGTATTTGAAAAAGAATGTGTTTTTTGAACATTAAAGCATGTCAACATATTCTGTTACACCAAATAATGATCTTTAAAAAAGCATCATATGACCCCTTTAAAATGCGTTTAAATGACAAACTTACATCATGACACGCAAAATGAATTTCTCAACCCATAAGCGAATATAGGCCTATAGAGTTTTAATCTCTAATGGTAATGCATTGAATTTACGGAAAAACTCCACTAAATAATAGCGCTAAAAAGTGAGGGTCGTGGTGGGGCTTTGGCGATCGACGCTACCGATGTCCGTCAATCTTCTCCACAGCCAATTACGGGCCCCCCTCCTTGCTCGGGCCCCAGGGCTTCGGCCCCGCCTAGCCCAATGGTTTGGTTGTAATAATGCAATTAAGGCATTTACATACCTGTTTATTTTTATTAAAATCGTCATACATCGCATATTTTTATAAGATTATGCTTGCTACGATTATGAGCTTAATCACATTATTTTGATTAAAGTATTGCATTTACATGAGGTAAAGTTTAATCAAAATATTGCCAAAGTCCCATTATAATCACATTATGAGGGTGCATGTAAACGTATTCCATGTATGCCACTGTAAAGACTCTAAGTCTATCCCTCAAAGCCTCATTGAGCCCTGATATAGCAAGTAGGGGTTTAAATAGGGCTGGGCGATAATTCGATAACGATAATTATCGCGGTGAATTTTCTCGATAAAACGATATGAAGAGTTCGATAAATGTTCGATATAATGTTTATGCGCCAAAAGCGCGACTCATTTGAATCGCACCACATAGACCGTTTATCCGCTCGGATCAAAGTTCAAACTGCTGCGCAGCACGAGCTCACTAGAGCAGATGCGTTTACTCAGTCACGCAACCATTAAGCAGCGCTGTGAGATCCAGTGTGAAGCGCTTGAATTCAGCGATGAACACAAATGACTCGGTGATTTAAACTAGTTTAAAGCCAAACAGGAAAAGCACTGTGTGCAACGAGACAGTCAGAAGGCTTTTCAATCTACAAATCGCCATCATTTACCATGGATTTACTGTAGTTACACTCACTGCACCATGGTATTGTGGCAGAAATTTGGGATACTCACACTGAATTTTATTAAAGGAGTAACGGTATATAATTGTAGTATGTAATTGATTAAGCTATAGCATGTGTGCATTTATACTGAATGTTTTTAGACTACTGTTTTTCATACAAACAGGCTACCTAAAATCATATAGTTATATTTTTACCATGGTATTGAGGTGCTATATGTGTGGTTTTAACTGTATATCATGATTTAAATGTATGCTACTATGGGAGACCAATGCTTAATTGAAAAAATAAATAAATAAATAAAATGGTCAGAATAAATGTAACCATATAAAATTGAGGTTGCTACAATTTTTACAGATGTTACTGATTTTGATAATGAACAAAAATTTACCTCATCCTAACTCAAGCTACTATCAAATGTGCATTTCTAAGGGACAAAAAGTTATATTATTAATATTACCAGGCAACCCAAACCTGTTTCTTGATTTGAAACAATATCACGCATTAGAAGATGCAGAAATTAAGAAATTAATTTTTTATTTAGATATTTATTTTGTCAAGGAAAATTAATGGTCTGGTTTCTACAACTTTCACTTTGGAGCAAAAATCTGGCTTTGAACTGGAAAGAAATAAAGATTTGACACTTATCGTGACAATTATCTATATCGACTGATATGAAAAAAATTATCGTGATATTTTTTTGGGCCATATCGCCCAGCCCTAGGTTTAAACCAAAAATTAAGCCACTGCCATCAATCCTGGATGCGAACAAATAAAACATAGACAGTGTTTGAGAATCAATAGTCAAAAATAACATCACAATTCTCAAGTGTGTCAATATTTTCTTACACTCCTATACTGCATTTTTCATTCCTTTTTTTTTTTTTTTTTACACATTGGTCTAAACAGACAAATCAGATGCGAAAATCGTATAGAATTTATTGGTTGACCGATATATCGGCCGATATTTGGCATTTTTCAAATATCGACATCGGCCGATAAGTTTTTCTGTTTGGTCACTGCGTTTGTGGCAAGACTTTTATTTTGACAGCGCTGAGAACGGCAGTGCCTGAACACACAGTGCTCACATTCTCGCTCTTGTTCGCTGTCGTCGTTAACAGTTCGGTCCACGGACAGAAGTCTGTCTAATAATCAGATAGAACTGTTAAACAAATGAATTAAAATGTATACAAAAAAAGTATTATAACGATTGCTTTTATATTGTTAGTAATAGAAAGGCAAACATTATAATACTTTCTTGTTTGCTGTCAGCATTCAGCAAATACGCATTTACATCATTTAAACAAATCTTTGAATGACTAATGAACATCTAATTTCAAAAACCTTGCAAACTTAGTCGAATCCAGCTGTGAGATCTTATGAAGTGTGCATTTGTATCCTGCACGATCAAGTGTACTCTGCATGACAGTCGGTCCGTGCGAATTGAATACGGACAGGAGGACAGTTCAGCTTCATTGAGACGTGCGATCGACAAACTTTAAACTCGTTATTTCAAATTATGCTGCACTTAATGCGGCATGTTTATTTTACACATTTATTTTTTAATCCATTTTCAAATTATTTCAAATTTCTTAAATATTAAATAAAATTATATCGGCTTTCGGCCACCCTGCTTTCCAAGATATCGGCATCGGCTGTCAAAAAACCAATATCAGTCGACCACTAATCAAATTTTCATGTTGAACATTTGTGTTGGTGTGGCCAGACCTTTATAACCATCTACAACATATAACAGTATAAAAACCATAAACATTGTCATAATTCATCTACAGTAGATCATATGCAGACACTTGGCATAAATTCACGGAATTAAGTGATTGATTTCGGCCATATCGCGATTCCTGTTTTTCCATTCCCAAATTTACGATCTCTTAAAATGATAATTAAGACTTTTGTTAAACTATTTAAGATATTTAAGACTTTTAAAGCCTTAAATTTAAAAAAAATAATAATTTTATCAAACTGAGTTTAAGAGTTTAAGGATATTTTCTAACAATTTAAGTCTTTACTATCACTTTTTAGCAATTTAACACATCCTTGCTGAATAAAAGAAAATATATATATATACACACACACATACACATGCATATCTACATATAGACATCTATGAATCTCTTTACAGTCTAGCTTATTGTATGGAGCTTTTGACTTCTAGTGTGTATCAATAACTATAACAAGAAATAGCATTACGGCATTATAGTTATTATCAATCTGGACTAAGTTAAACGTGTCCACAGAAACATTTCCTCATCATACAATTCACAACACTCTATTTAAACAAAATTTAATAAAATAATAATAATAATAATAAATCAACACATTCTAACTATAAAAGTAGCTTATATAGATCAGTGATTCTAATATGTAAATAGTAAACGTCCCACAGACAGATCCTAATTTCGTAAGAACTGTATGTATTTTCTGTATAATGGATGTAATGTACTACAATTTAAATTATTATTTAAAATGTCGTTCAAGCCTAAGTACAGCATTGTAACGTTATATCAACAATTAAAAAAATAAACAGAATAGCCCGTTTAACGTTAATCATAAAGCTTAGAGCTGCCCACCGCGAGAGATCACGTTTGAATTCTAAACACGTCAGGTAAACATGTTTGAAATCGTATGTGTAAACTGCGATAAGAGGAAAAAATAGAAGTAAATAGAAGGTAATAAAAGTAAACACCTACCTCAAGGGCTCTCTGTGGATCCTCGTCTATGAAACTGTCAGAGAAACGCCTGCAATGAAATTATATATAAACATACATATATACACATATACATACATAAATATATACAAAAAAGAACGCTTTTTATTAAAGAGGCCTTAAATTACCCACCCGCTGGTTGCCATGGGTCCGCTCTCCGTACTTTCCCTCTGAAGCTCTAGAAAGTTCTGAAGGAAAGAGTAACGCTAAAGGAAGTAAACATGTAGGCCTGTCAATCCCGCGCTACTTCCGGAATGAAGAACTATGGGAAAAGACCTGACAAAATACACTGCGCACAAGAATTCGTGGTGAAAACAGATTTTTTTCTGTTTAATTGTTTATTTTTTTTACAATATAGTACAATATAGTACAGTTAGTATAGTGAAACATTGGAGGGTGTAAAAAGCATGGAGGACCCTGGCTAGCTGTAGAGCCTTTTTGTTTATTTATTAAAGGGGTCCTATTATGCTCTTTTACAAAGTCTTGATTTTGTTTTGGGGGTGTACTAGAACAGGCTCTCATACTAGGTTTTTCGAACAACACATTATTTTTCACATATTTTACATATTCACATGTTATTACAACACCTCTCTTCCCAGTCTGGCATTAACGGCTCGAATAGTTCCTGTATCAAATGAAGGCCCGCCTTCTGAAATACGAAATGTGCTGTGATTGGTTAGCTGGGCCAGTGTGAGTTGAGATTGGCAGCACTCGGCGCCTGGTCGGGAAATGTCATGCCCCTTTACCATAGCCTTTTATTTTTATTTTTATTTTTTTATTGTACATGTTGAATAATTAACAATCAAAAGTATAACGAAATGTTACAAACATGGTGTTCACATTTTCTGAAAGAAAAAAAAGAAAAAAAAAAAAAAAGAAAAGGAAAAAGTGAGGAGGGTATATCAATAATCACAATAGAAAAGAGTAGTTTAGTTCTTTGAGCATATCCATAGTTCTGGTTGCTTTATGATTTGAAAGACCTTGAAGAGTTTCAAAATAAACTCTCAAGTCAACTTTGAAGTGGGAGATACTGGGCTTCCTTTCTCACCATTTACATTTGTGTATATAAAACTTACCTAATAATATTAGAAGATTTAGCATTAAAATTAGGGGTGCTCCGATCAGGATTTTTTAGGCCGATCACAGAAAGCAATATCTGCCGATACGATCACCGATAACGATCTTTTTAAAGCCTTCTTTTCATCATGTAGAATTATTTATAGTGACGATCCAATCAAGATTTTTAAACATTTATTCAGGGCCTGAATTTCATTTTTGAAAATGAATTCCCCTCTTAGGTGACTCTTGTGAGGGGGGATTTTTTTTAATTTGAGGGGTGGAGGGGGGGCATTTTTTTAGACATTTTTCAAAAACATATATTTATCTCACCTAAATGTTTGATCATGCACTGCATTTTTGTTTTGACAATCATGCAATTGTTGCACAATAGCTTACACACAGCAAGAGCCTGATTTTGTGAGCTGTGTGTGAGGCGGCCTTTTACACCAGGTTCACACATACTCAGTTTTCAGTGCGTATGCACTCCATGTGTGGTACTTGAACTGACTTGAACTGACTGTGCTTTCACACAGGAGTCTGCAACTGATCCGTGGCTGTTTACTACAAACACGATCTCAACATTGTTACTTAAAATGCTTTTTCAGCATTGTGATTCTTTTTTTACACAGTACAGTAATACAATCTTTCATAGACGTGTTTAAACGCAATAAATATAAGAAACACACAATTCAATGCTTTTTACTTTGGCATTTACTTCTAGATTTATATATTAAGTTGCTCAAGCAAGTGGCAAAACATTTAAATTACTTTTCTTACATTATCATAAACATTCTAAATTAAAACTTACCACTCACATAAACAGTCAGCTCTACTGCCTTTTCTTTTGCATTGAAATCTTTATTACAAGCAATCCTGCAGTTCATAAAGAACTTTGATTCCCTACCTCCATGTGCCATCTATTATTGCCTTGTTTATTTAAAAGTGCTATTTTCCTTTAAACCTTGCCAAAAAAGCCATAGCCTATGTGTTGACTGTGAAACACAGTAGACTTTAAATGCAATTATGGTGTAATTACTACATTTTTGTGTCAATCCATGTTCATATTTACCACAAACAATCCGCTGTTACTTTAATTCAGCGCTTGCAGCGCAGCAAAAATAGACTCGGTGCGGAAACTATAGCTGTGTCCCAAAGTTAAGTGTGCACACTTCGAAGGCCGAAGGACCCTCCGAAGTGCGTGAGATGCTCCGCCTTCGCAGGATTTCCTAATTCCGCCACCAGGTGTTCCCGATTACCGTTTTGTCGCATAGCAACGGTGCAAGAGGAGAGCTGACGAGAGGACAATCCTGTCAGGATAGGTGGAGCCAGAATGGCTCATTTTTGTTTTTATGTTTTACGTCATAATGGAGGAGACAAAAAAAGGGGCACAAGGAGGGGGGTGCTTGTTAATACAAAGTATCCAGTTGTTACAAATATACAATTAAAAGAGAAGACAGCACACTCTGTAATAATTTCAGACTTTATCGTAGATGTTTTTTATAAGAATGGGCTCTCCCTCACTCTCTGAGCCTGCCTCATCTTCAATGGAAGTAGGGGAGAGTGGGGTAAGTTGAGCCAGTGGGTAAGTTGACCCACCCCCTGTTTCTTGGCAACTGTACACTTTTACTGTCATGTGACCATGTATTTTGGAACCACCCATAATTTCTGCCAGACAATAGGTGCGTTCGACTTCATGCGGCGCCCCGCAAACCGATCGGCGGCTGACTTGAAGCAGTGCATGCCGGTTAGAAATTTAGTCCGACTTGAACCGGCGCCGACGCCACGTCACTGTCACGTGTGGCATCAAAGTACCGCGATAGCGTTTCGAGAGCAGCCGGCTGACTCAGCTGGCGCAGCTTTTTCAGAGCGACTGCAGGAGCGCTGATGACGACACAGCCATTTCACGATTGGCCAGATTCACCGCATGACAACTATCACGTGTGTTTCGGGTTTATTCTAACCTTTTCAATTCCAATAATAGCCACAAATCTGTGTTTTTAGAACAGTAAAAGCTTTTTTACTGTAGTCGAAATGTTATATTGAGTCACGTTTATCATGAAAGCATATATACCCCCACTTTATTAGTATTTAAATAGTATATATTTACGTTGAACTTTATTCTTAAACAGATGGCGCTGTATTAAGCAGTATATAAAAAGTGTTTCTGTTGCTCATGAAAACGTTTCTGAAACGTCTGTGTATTTGACAACTATTGCATTTAATTCACTTCATCTGTGAATGTGATAGAGTATGCAAACACTGCGTGAGCGTCACTAACGGGAGCAGAAATGTCCGGCTTGACGGCTCCGTTTTCCGCCGCCGACTGCAAGCGGCTACTCTCGTTGATCGCCGTCTGTAGCCGTGCTTCAAGTCGAACGCACCTTGTGACTGTATAAAAACATGGACGTAGTGTCCGTGACGTCACCCGTAGGTTTCTGAAGAGCTTTTTTGAAGGCCAAAGTGGGCGGAGCCGGTCGTCGCCATCTTGGCAGCGCGTCACCGCGCGTCACTCCCGGATAATCGAAAAT
>NW_015639765.1:260605-262718 GCF_001515625.1 Sinocyclocheilus rhinocerous | reverse complement strand
AATTTGTGACAATTTCATTACGAACAGATGTAATGGTTGTTACATCAAAGCAAATTTATCCAGGTCTAAAAATATTTATGATACATATAGGTGATTTAGCAACATATAAAACCATGCAAATCATTTAGCTAAATATTAGCCTAACTGGTAAGCTACAGTAGCTTTTTTTTCTTTCAAAATGGCAGCTATGGGGCAAAGTGAGCCAAATGTTGTGGGGTAAATTGAGTCAGCATTTTAACTTACCCCACCATAAGGCACTGTAGTTAAGTTAAATCTCTGAATTATAAACTGGTGTTTTAATGTGATATTACTGGTTTAGTTTATCATATATACATATTATTTGTAGTTTATTTGATAGGGACAGTGTACAAGTGCACCAAATCCTTCTCTGATAAGAACCAGAAAATACTTTTCATCACATTATAATCAGATATACTGTATATTTCCACCTGTAGTCACTAATGGCCAACAAACTCTCTGTTTAGTCTGTTTTTAGGAAGGCTACAACTTTGGAGTTCAACATATTGTTTCAGAAATGCAAACAATTTAAACTTCATTTGGTTGGTTTTATGCTGTTAAAGTTAACTTTATGAAAAGAAATATGACTGTTTGTAAAAGGAAATTATTACATTAGTTTTTATCTTTCCACCTGTAGTCACTAATGGCCAACAAACTCTCTGTTTAGTCTGTTTTTAGGAAGGCTACAACTTTGGAGTTCAACATATTGTTTCAGAAATGCAAACAATTTAAACTTCATTTGGTTGGTTTTATGTTGTTAAAGTTAACTTTATGAAAAGAAATAGGACTGTTTTTAAAAGGGAATTATTAAATTAGTTTTTAAATTGTTATTTATTTCACATGGGTTTGAATCAGATTTGGCCAGATGGTCATTTTACACCCAGATGGTGCTTACCCACTGACTCGACTCGGGTCAACTTACCCCTAACCCGAGGCAAATTGAGCCATGAGAACCCTTTTTTTTTAAATAAGCCATATTTTTAGAACCCTTTGTCATAGATACATTCTGATCATTTAAAATGATAGGAATACTTTCATTAGGATAGGATAGGATAGATACTTTCTTTGTATTCTGTGTCATTTTCCCTTGAGGACCACATAAGTAAAAAATGGCTAATCTTAGCCCACTCTCCCCTATAAGTATTAGACATTTATTTTAATATTTTACAGTAATATGGTTTTAATAAAATATGATGTGTTATAGATTACTAGTATCAAGACAAGTGATTATAATGGGATATATACTTAATTACAAGAATTAAAGTGTGACAAACTGCTAAATATTCTATATGATGATTTACCTGCTGGCTTGCTGGATCTTTGAATTCATGTTTGCAATGTTGAACTGACTTTAGCATACTCCCTTCGCTCTTTCTCTCTCTCTGTCTCTGTCTTCTTTTTTGTGAAGGCAATATTTTTTGTCTACAAAGTGTGCCAACAACAGCGAATTTTGTGTTATGTTGGATCTGATCGGGTATAATAATTTGAGCATGCAGACATTCTAATTCTAAGAACGTGGATATTTTGTTGTAATCACTTTTAATCACTTTACCGACAGAAATACAAAAACAAACTACCAAATTATTAATTCAGCGAATCATCCACTGACTGTAATGTGGATTGTAATGCATCTACCTGTTAATGAACGACATTCGGGAACTGTGGTCTCCACTCCAGATAGCGGCACACCCCAGCAAACATTTGGACGTTTAATGGCCGTTGATGTATTCCCTCAGCGACCAGCACGGATCAGCTCTAGGCATGACGACGCAGATATTTTCCTCTTTTGTAAGGCCAAACAAAGTAGTTTTGCTTTCACATTGAAACACACAGAACACAAACACACACAGGTCTTCACGACATGGCGGCAGCAACAATACTACAGCGAGAATAAAAGTTACGCCTTCTTTCTTTGCGTGAACATTTGGCCAGCGTTATGTAAATCTTCACACATCGTGACGTAGAGTGGGGGCGTGTTAGAACGAGCCGTTTTAGGTAGGCGTGATTGACTCTTAACTTTTATAAAGAATATCTCTTTGGATTTGAGTCTTTGCAACTTTGCAAACTTCTTTATGCACCAAGAGCTTGTAACACT
>NW_015639765.1:258752-259734 GCF_001515625.1 Sinocyclocheilus rhinocerous | reverse complement strand
CATTACAATCCACATTACAGTCAGTGGATGATTCGCTGAATTAGTAATTTGGTAGTTTGTTTTTGTATTTCTGTCGGTAATGATTTGCTCTCGGTCTTTTAAAAGTGATAACAACAAAATATCCACGTTCTTAGAATTAGAATGTCTAATCAAATTATTGTACCCGATCAGATTTAATATAAAGAACACAAAATTCGCTGTTGTTGGCACACTTTGTAGACAAAAACAAAAAAAAATGCCTTCGCAAAAAAGAAGACAGAGACAGAGAGAAAAAGCGAAGGGAGGCTGCTAAGGCAGTTCAACATTGAAAACATAAATAAAAAAAGCTCCAGCAAGCCAGCAGCTAAATCATCATATAGAATATTTATCAGTTTGTCACACTTTAATTTTTGTAATTAAGTATATTTCTCATTATAATCACTTGTCTTGATACTAGTACTCTACAACACATCATATTTTATTAAAACCATATTAATAGTAGGCCTATAAATACTTAAAAAAATAATATAAATGTTCTAAATGAGTTGTTTATTAGTATATAATATAGATTTATGCTGTAAAATATTAAATTAAAAGTCTAATACTTATAGGGGAGAGTGGGGTAAGATTAGCCATTTTTTACTTATGTGGTCCTCAAGATAAGTTAAAATGACAATGAAGTACAATGAAAGTATCTATCATATCCTATCCTATCCTATCCTAATGAAAGTATTCCTATCATTTTAAATGATCAGAATGAATCTATGACAAAGGGTTCTAAAAATATGACTTCTTATAAAAAAGTGTTCCCATGGTTCCGTTTGGGGTTGACCCGAGTCGAGTCAGTGGGTAAGATGCACCATCTGGGTGTAAAATGACCATCTGACCAAATCTGATTCAAACCCATGTGAAATAAATAACAATTTAAAAACTAATGTAATAATTTCCTTTTTCAAACAGACATATTTCTTTTCATAAAGTTAACTTTAACAACATAAAACCA
>NW_015639765.1:245970-257694 GCF_001515625.1 Sinocyclocheilus rhinocerous | reverse complement strand
AGTCATATTTCTTTTCATGAAGTTAACTTTAACTGCATAAAACCAACCAAATGAAGTTTAAATGTCAATATTTAATTGTTTGCATTTCTGAAACAATATGTTGAACACTAAAGTTGTAGCCTTCCTAAAACAGACTAAACAGAGAGTTTGTTGGCTATTAGGGACTACAGGTGGAAATATACAGTATATCTGATTATAATGCGATGAAAAGCATTTTCTGGTTCTTAGCAGAGAAGGATTTGGTGCACTTGTACACTGTCCCTATCAAATAAACTACAAAATATGTATATATGATAAACTAAACCAGTAATGTATCACATTAAAATACCAGTTTATAATTCAGAGATTTAACTTAACTACAGTGCCTTATGGTGGGGTAAGTTAAAATGCTGACTCAATTTACCCCACAGCATTTGGCTCACTTTGCCCCATAGCTGCCATTTTGGAAAAAAATAGCTACTGTTGCTTACCAGTTCAGGCTAATATTTAGCTAAATGATTTGCATGGTTTTATATGTTGTAAAATCCCCTATATGTATCATAAATATTTTTAGACCTGGATAAATTTGCTTTGATGTGACAACCATTACATCTCTCTCTCTTCCTTCGGCTTGCTCCCTTTTATCAGGGTATTTTGGTCTTGGTATTATACTTGTCTAACTATGTCCTGGAAAGAAAAAGTTTGGAAACCCCTGCATTAGAGTACTAGACTGTATATTAAGTCTCACTTGTACGGTGACCGAGAAGTGCAAAACAAATCACAATTCTGAAAACAAAATAACAAATTACAAACGCAAATGCAAATCTAAAAAACAAAATAACAATTCAGAAAACACAACAACAATTCCGAAAACATTATAACACGTCAAAAAACACAACGACAAATCCGAAAACAACATGTCAGAAAACACAACGACAAATCTGAAAACAAAATACCAAGTCAGAAAACACAATGACAAATCTGAAAACAAAATACCAAGTCAGAAAACACAATGACAAATCCAAGTATAGGTCTCTGCGGACCAAAAAGGGGGCGTTTCTCAAACGTTCAATGTAATTTTCATCTCATCTAAATTATAATGCCTGAAAACTGCCTGATAAAGTAGCATTTATGAGAGCTGCGCAGCTTTTGTGTACAGCTGTTACGAGGGAAACCGTTCCAAAAGCGCCTCCTACTGGCAGAGAATCAATTTGCATGTTCAATAAGGCCGTTTTCTACTTTTGAACTGTCTTAATGCTGTTGGATATAACTTGATTCATTTAATTTTCCTAATAAAAAGACTGTTCAACTCTTAATATTTTGTATTTATATTCTCCCCTTTAAATTCTCTCCGCCCCACATAAATCCTAATTTAACACACCTATGCCTGTTTTTTTTGTTTGGTTTTTTTTGCATTCCCATTTGCTCAAATAGCAAAAGAAAAACCCACAATAGTATTTTCACGACTTATAAAAAGAAGAAAAAAATTTGAGAGGTACTGATAACGGCAGTCAGAAGAGAGTACTGTCAAATTTACGTCACTCCCAGATGCTGTAGAAACACCCTCGCAATAGCGTTAACTAGTTTTTTTGTATTCTGATTCAAAGGTAATATAATACAGAGTACAGTGTTGTAAATGTATGCATATTTTTGATTCCATAGTAAGGGCAATTCATACAATACATTTAAACTGAGCTACTTTAATACCATCTCCGAACTTTCTACCGCTAGTCTGCTGTTCTATAACTTGATTGACAGATGTCTCGTCCAGTCAGCGGTAAGTAATCTATTCTCAAACCAATGGCGCTGTCTCAAACTATACCTACCTCTTCCCGCTTGTCTGATTTGTCGTTAGCTGTGTCCCAATTCATAGGCTACGTCCTTCGAAGGACCCATTTGAAGGCCGATTACTTCACGGCAGCGCGAAGAAGGCTGTCCCAATTCAAACACCGCGTCCTACGAAGGCTGCCACGATGCATCCTCCGAAGGCTGCATTTGAAGGCCGATTGCGTCATTCGAACACGACTTCAAATTTCACATTTCTTTCTCCGGCAAATGAAGGATACATCCGATGGATCCTTCGCAGCCTACCCTATCCCAGAATTTATAGCGCGCCAGTGAAGACGGGGTTTTTATTCAAAGTGGGTGATGGTTCTGTGGCGACCGACAAATACACTTAGTTCTATAAATGTAAGTATTGTGATACAGCTGTTGTGTTTTCTGACTTGTTATTTTGTTTTCGGATTTGTCGTTGTGTTTTCTGACTTGTTTTTTTGTTTTCGGATTTGTCGTTGTGTTTTCTGACTTGTTATTTTGTTTTCGGATTTGTCATTGTGTTTTTTTACTTGTTATAATGTTTTCAGAATTGTTATTTTGTTTTTTAGATTTGCATTTGCATTTGCGGATATCATTTGTTATTTTGTTTTCAGAATTGTGATTTGTTTTGCACTTCTCGGCCACCGTACACTTGCACTTTTAAAGCACAAATTAAAGTCACTCAAATCTGTGTGGCATATCAGACACCCTGCTCAGACGCACTGTTACTGACATCTCTAATTACAAAATTGCATGATCAATTATGGACTTTAAAAATACTGATTGATCAGACAATTATTAATATTATTTATTTACAAATAATCAGTAGTCTTTGAAATGTAATAAGTAAAAGACATTCAGCTTTTACAGTTTTTCTGAATTGCTAAAACACTAAACCCCAATCTCTGAACCAAATTCTCAAAAGCTTAAACCAATTTGTCGAATAAAGCACTCTTTCTGCTAAACCTTAAACACGTTCAGGCAGTTAGGCTCTATTTGCAAATCTCATGCACTCTTTTTGCAAAACTCTAAACACATTCTCACTCAAACACTTATCACACTGTGATGCATTTGTGCTGCAAAATGCTAAACACAAGTGGCAAAAGTTGCCCACTTACAACTACAACTACAAATACAACTAAAGCCCAGTTTTCATCGTTTTCACGCAGCAATTCTAAATTGTTCACACTTGATTTTTGTTTTTGTTTCTAATGATGTGATTAAACCAACTGTACAAAATATGAGCTAGTTCAGAGTGCACAAGTGGCACAGGTGACTGAATGATGATACGAACAATAGATGGAAACAATTTGAGAAGGAGAGGAGGAAGAGTACATGTAAGAAGTTGAGGATGAGGAGGAAGAGTACGAGAAGAGAAAGAGTAAGGTTTAGAGAGTGTTATAAAGGTTGGATCTGTCAGACCAGAGTTTTTTTTTCTTTGTCTAGCAAAAAAGACAACATTACTTGTGATGTGGACAAAGTCCTCAGGCCGGACTCAAGCACAAAGACATGATGCCGAGACAGAATGAATCTCTCCTTGACCCTGATTTTACAATTGCACAACTTACAGTATTTGAGTATACTGTAACATGCTATTCATTTAGTTTTTTTTTTTTTTTTTACCTTTAATGTTCTGGATGCTGTGTTCTCCATTTTTCTCTGTAGTGTCTAATGAATGCTCTGTAGTGTTTATTTTTTTGACTTGTGTGTGTGTGATCTGAGAGCACCCGTTGATTTTGAGTGCAAGTGAAATGGTTTTGCAGTGATTGTTTGATTTTTGATGGAAGAGTCAGAGGTTTTGTGAATTTAGTTTGAGTATTTGGATTTGTGTTTAAGGTTTTGAGAAAATGAGTGATGGTTTCAAGAAATGTGTTTTAGCAATTCAGAAAAACTGTAATGCAGGTTTAACACATTTTCATCCCTAAAATTGAATTGTGCAAAAATGTTCATTAATAATTAAAATGAGACATTTAATCAAGTGCAACACAAACATTACAGACATATTATACAAATAAATATATAAACACATTCAGAGAAATGTTTACTTCTTTAACAACCATTTTGAATTGTGAACAATGAAAAAATCACATTTTAAAATCAAGTAGGCTATATAATTTGAATCATCTTTAAAAAAAGAATATCAGTTGCATTATAAAAAATATGTGCAACATTTACAAAAAAAAGCACTAAAATTATTATTCTCTACAAGGTCAGCTGACAGTGTGAAAATCTGCATAAGAGCAACAAACTTTCCACATATCCACAAAATAAACAATTTGTCTGTGAACTGTGAATTGTCTGTCAGTATGGCTGGTTTTGTTCATCTTAACACTTCATTTTTGAGTCAGTGTGTTGCTGTTTGTGAAAACACCAGGAATGTAATATTGTCAATTTCATGCACCCTGACCTTTTGAGGTGAATAAACTGGTTATATAATCATATTCTCTGTGCAGTACTTTCTCACAGACACTCTGCAATCCCACTGTTTTTGGAATGTGGGCTTGGTTGTAGTTTTCCCTCCTGAGAGTGTCTCGTGGAAGTGAACCTGTCTTAGCAAATGAATGTGCTAAATTGCAGTTTATCCTGGAAGCAGTTGGACTCCAGCAGTGGTCTGAATGGCCCAAAATCTTGCACTCACTTGTGCATGCCCACAGACCTTTAGAAAGGAAAAGAATATAATTTTTATTAAGTACAAGCCTTTTAGCCTAACTATGAAAACAGACGTTATGACAATATAGAGGTTTTAAAGCAAATGCTTAGTAGGACCCTCATATCTCTGTCAGATTATATTAAAATTTGCAGTACCTCTTTTGGCTCTCCATAAAACCAAATTTCTGATATAGGTTACTGTATTTGCTGTGTTCTTAAGATTTTATATTTTTTGCAAAGAGCTTTTTCGCCCTGCACTAAAAAAAAGCATCTTATCTACTAGGGATGTGCATCTCCATAACTGAGGCCGATGCGATATGCATCTCGATGCATAGCCAACACTACGATACATTGAAGATACATATGAAGTAGCTAGCGATGCGATGCGATACGATTCACCCCTATTAAAGCGGCCATTCCACTGCACGCCTCATTCGGACACGACTGTCGGAATTCGCCCCCTAGTGGCAGTCGCACGGAAATTTCATTATGATCGTACACGGCAACATGGGAGAAGCTTATCCTCGCGGTCTCAGAAAACCCCATTCTCTATGATACTTCTCTAGAATCATACAGAGACTTTAATAGGAAAAATGAGGCTTGGAAGAGAGTTAGCGAGATTGTCGGTTTGTCAGGTGTGTTTTGTTTGCCATGTATAACAATAAACAGCTATGCATATAGGACAAATGACCGCCAATAATTTTGGAGGGAAAATAAAGACAACATTAAAAATAATAAAATATAAAATTAAATGAATAATTTATTATTCACCAATAATCATGCATTTTTTGAATGTTTTAAAACAAAATAAAACGTGATAAACAAAAAGAATTATAATTCTCAACTTGCACACACTGATTTGATTGGACAACTTTGGAATACATCACATCCAGTCGGCGTGTCGCATACGGTGTAGTCAAGTTCAAATATTTGAACGCATCCGAAGCTCAAATCGGATCCGAAAATTCCGCAGAGCAAATCATAAATTAACTTATGTGACTACTGACTTCTAACCCCTCGAGGCCTGTTTCATAAAACAAGTTTACCCAATAGGCCAGGCTTATTTCAGTTATAGTCTGACTCACTGTCAAATGATTTGGTTCCATAAAACAAATTTAACAAAGATCAAAATCAGTCACTGTGGCAACTTATGCTGGAAAGCACAAATTAGTGAGATTGTGTGAATTTACATTGTCGGTTATGGAACTGCTTTAGCCCCGATTGATTTGTTAGGTTATTTCAAATCAGATTTTGGACTTTAATCCCCGTTTTTCCGCAGGTCTCTGTAGTGTTGTTGTGATACGTCATATTCACGCGCTGCGGTGATGAGAGAACGCGCTTGAGAAACAGTTTCGAGAGGAGAAATCAATCTACATAAAATATTGGTCACAGATTATTGGTCACTTTCTAAACAATAAAAGTGTAGCATCCACTAGTAATTATATATAAATAAATCGGTTTTTACCGATGCAAATATGTTAGAAACGATGCATCGCGATACAAATGCCAACTTGTATCCGATGCACACTTTTTAAACCGATGCATCGCATCGTTAATTTTTTTTGCCGATGCACCGAGCGAATGGGTGAATCTTCCCATCCCTATTATCTACAGACCTAAATTCCTATAGCAGCAACAAAAGAGCCACAACACACTTATCCAAAATGGAACATAAGTGAGGAAATCAAACAGCAAATCCTGCAGTGATTAATCTTCATGCATAACATACAAAAGCAAACTTTTCATTTGCGTTTGCATATTCAGGCAGGATGCAAATTATCAAATAACTAATTATTATCAAATAACAAATTATTATCAAATAACTACCCTTACATGTTCTTTTGAGCTTGTGAATTGTCACACAAATCGCATTTCAGGAGACTGAATTTACATTCATTTAGAGTAAAAGCTATTCAACATGGTATTTACTACTTCTACTTATTGCTTATTTGGTATATACTATTTCTAACCATATCTTCATGTCAAACTTTTACATAATCTCCAGAATACTTTCTATTAAAGGTAATTTTAAAAATATATCAGCAAACATAAAACTGGCTTAATATTGCCCTGAGTGGCCAAAAGAATATGGAATATCTGCAAGGCCATAAACCTCAAGCACATCTGCACAACTGTACAGATTTATAAACAGTATGGTTACAAAGTATCATGGTTAATTAATATTAATAAGCTTAGTCTTTTACATTTAGTTTTGTCATTATGTGGAACACTTTACATGAGCATGTACGTTTCGGCGCCACTGATGCTTAGACCTACCATTTTGTACGTTGTTTTGATGGTCGTCTTTTCTCAAGCCATCGCCGCTTATATCTGAATCACTGTCACTGAAGTCGCTATCTCCAATTCCGCTGTCCTTATGAGGCTCTCGTGCTGATATAGTTGCGTACGAGGTGCCTTTCCAAATTTTAATCTGTCTCATTGCATCTTTACCATAACTAGGTACAGTGGAAAACCCCTGTTAAAATAAAGAACAATATTTGAGAAAAACCATTTAACGATATCAAATAGCCTACAGAATTCACATTTTAAGACATTGGGCTTACCTCTGACTTGACACCGCGGCTTTTGTCCCCTGGTTCACACGGACTATCTTCAGAGACACACGTACCATCTTGAGACCTGCAGGATATGTCACTGCCTCTCTGGATCAAGCCAGAAAAATTAGTCTTGTTTGAGTAAGGGCGAATATCAAAAACGATGTCACTGTGAATTGAAATCAGTTGGTCGCTATGGTTTCCCTTCGCCTGAACTCCACCCTCCTTTCCAGAATGGCTGTGGCCTCGATTATCCACCTTTCGTTTATTACAAGTAGTCGCTATTATAATAATGGCTAAAAGTAGTAGTGTGCAGCTCCCCGCCAGTACGACAATTATAATGATTGAATGATCCCCTTCCTGAGTCTCTTCATCTATTTTGTTCCTGAATACATTGCGGTCACTGGGGAGAGATCCTGCTATTATGAAATTGATAGTGACTGCTGTGGTTAGGGAAGGTGTCCCGTTGTCACTGACAGTTACTGTTATTCTCAAGTTCTCGTAAACTTCGTAGCTGAGTTCATGATTCAGATAAATTTCTCCAGTGGCTCTGTTAATTGAGAACACAGAAGCGACTCCTTCGGAGATTCTGAACGACAATTCTGCATTGACACCTTCGTCAGCATCCCTAGCATGTACCTGGGTTATAACGTAACCTGAAGGCGCGTCTTTGGGCAGTAGAACCTCGGCAGAATTATTAATTAGCGCAGGCTGTGTGATAGAGGGAGCATTGTCGTTCTGATCAACTATTTTTAGATTAATAATTGCACTGCCTTGGAGTTGGGGCGAGCCTATGTCACTTGCTTGAATACGTAGCTGTAGCTGTTTGAGGACCTCAAAATTGAAACTTCTGAGCGCATAGAGCGAGCCTGTAGCTGGATCTAGAGAGACAAAAGTTGACACTGGAGAGCCTATGATGTAGGTGTCCAAGAGCTTATAGCTAATTTTGCTGTTTTGCCCTTTATCAAGGTCTCTGGCCACCACAGTTGTGATATATGCGCCTGGTGCATTGTTCTCCATCAAGGAGACTTCAAAGACTGGTTTACTGAACACAGGGGCGTTGTCATTCTCATCACTCAACCTTATAGTATACTGCTTAATTGTTCTGAACGGAGGTGATCCCAGGTCTTCGGCTACAACCGTTAAGTTATACTCTGCAATTTTTTCTCTATCAAGTGGAGATGTCGTTACAATCATAAAGCTGTCCTCGTAGGCTTGCTGGAGTTTGAAGTGATTGTGCCCATAGAGGGTACAATGAATATCTCCGTTTGCGCCCGAGTCCTTGTCCGCAATGGTGACAAGAGCCACAAAGCTTTCTTTAGCAGCAGCCTCTGTGATGTACGCTATTCCCGCGGTGACTGAAGTCATGGGGGTAATGGTGATTTCTGGTGCGTTGTCATTCACATCCTGCACATGAACAACAACTTTACAGATGGATGGGCTCGGATTAGGACCCAAGTCGGATGCCAGTATGTCGAACTCATAGGTTTTTTTGCTCTCAAAATCAATCGGGCTCTCGAGCATCAACCGCCCGGATTTTCTGTCAACACTGAAACGATGCCGGATCTCTGAGGGCACCTGATTCCCGAACCCATACACAACTTCCCCATTCAAACCCTCGTCTGGATCAACCGCGTTAAAGTCTACAAGCAATAATCCCACCGGCGCGTCCTCCAGTATATCTACTGAAAAAATGTTCCGGTCGAACACAGGGCTATTGTCGTTAAAGTCTTTTACTTTGACATTGATTTTTGTGCTGCTGGACCTTGATGGATTTCCTCCGTCTGTTGCGACGAGCTCCAAAACATAGGAGGCATGTGTCTCCCTGTCTAATTCTTTCATTAGCACCAACTCTGCATATTTAATTCCATCAGCTCTGCTCAACACATCAATGGTAAAGTGACTGTTGACTGATATTTGGTAGCTCTGAATGTAGTTCGAACCCACGTCCTCGTCCATAGCAACATCTATAGGAATTCTAGTGCCGAGTACTGCGTTTTCTGAAATTTCCAAAGGGGATTCCTTTCTGGGGAACTCGGGAGCGTGGTCGTTGATGTCCTTTACTTCCACTTCAATATGTATTAATTTAAATTGCTCATTCGAGATACTCACAACGTCGAATGAAATGAGACACTGCATTGTATGCTTACATATTTTTTCTCTGTCTATTCGTTCTCCAATTGTTAGCTGTCCGTCTTTTTCTCGGAGTCTAATAAAAGATGCATTGAACTGCTTCATCATTCTGAAATTGGTCTTAGAGCCATCTGAGATATTTAAGGACATGTCCTTTGCCAGGTTTCCAATGACAGTGGATAGAGCGTCCTCTTCATATATCTGATATTTCATGGTCATTCCCGCTGCTAAAGTGGTCAGAAAAGACAGTGACACAAAGGCGACAACCACTGTCCACCAGTGCCACAAAACTCGACTGCTAGAAGTCCCTCTCATAATGTCAAGATTTACAGCTGTAGGCTATGTAACTTCAATTGAGGAAAATATTTGACAGCGAATAGCTGTCCAGTAAAATGTATTTTGTTTCTCTGACATGTATGCCAAGCTCCACGCTCAGTTCGATAAAACTGCAATGCCTGGGTGGTTTATAGACATCTTCATGCAAATGAGATAAAGTGTGACCAATCCCTGCTTTGAAAAAAGGAGGTCTTTTAAAAGACGTCTAAGCTCATTAGGAAATGCCATAAAGAAGACACTTTGATGCCAGTGTGCAGTAGCCTACTTTAATTTTATAAAGAGAGAAAAGAGAGAGGGCGAGAGATTTTAATTTTAAGACATGATTCCTGAGCTAAATTATTATTTATTGCAAAGTAGTTGTATGTCACTGAATTAAAAATAACCTCAACTTTGTGGTGATCATTTTTGTCTTATTTCTCCCTCACACATAGCCTACACACATCAAAGTCAAATGTTAAATTCATAAAACGTGTCACGTGCGAAATCTGGGTTAACGTGAATGTCAGTGCTGTTGTGGCTTTTTTTTCTCCGCAATATCTCCTGCTGTGGCAAGTGTAGAAAGTCCTTTTCAAATAGGATTTATTTGAAGCGTCAGGATGTTTAAAGGGATTTCTATAGCCGGATTATATCAAAGGCGTATGAACCCCTCGTTAGCACAAGTATACAATAGCTTAGTGGGGTATCCCAATGGCGAAGTCAGCGTCTGTATTATTTCGCAACGACAGCCGGAGGGAGATGACGTTCCTGGAGTTCTCAGGTCTGCGCTTAAGCTAAACATAATAAGGCAGCGCCATGTGCACTCTTTTGACTAAATTAAGCTGGCCAATGAATTGCCCCCGACTTAAAGCCCCTATTAAAACGCATTTAGAGAGCAACTGAGATCTTCACGGCTATTTAAGAGATTTTCTCACTCGTTGTTTTCCCCTTCATTGGTCAACACTTGCCATTTAACTGAGCCACAAAGAATCAGTTGGTATCCATCTGTCACCATGAGCGCTCGAGATGCAAGATGCGAAATGATTGTGGCAATATTTTCCCTCTTGTCTGTTTTAAAGATAATATTGAATCTAAAATGGATCATGTTTGGACTAATAATATTTACGGGGTGCGGATTAGGCCTGCCTCCAGAACATAACTGAAATAAAAGTGCTTGGGGAAGACCGAGTGCATTTGGAACACTTTTAGCGTTTTACATTACCGCACAAAACCTTTTAAAACATGTTTTATTTTTCATGTGATATTTATTGTAATCGTCTACAAAAACACATTTATTTTCAGTAATACCTAGTTTATATTTTCATAGAGTATATTTGTTACAGTTGTAGTTAGTTGAAACAGTAGGCTACCATAGTACAGTTGAAACAAACTAAACTAAAATTTTAAAAAGCCTTAACATATTAGCATTAATAGCTCTCCGTTTTGTTCGTTTTTCACTATATACACCGATAATTTGCTATGCAGTGGCAGAAAGTATAAGCGTTAGTTCATGAATATACACGGATAATTTGCTATGCAGTAGCAGAAAGTATAAGCGTTAAATAACCCACAGTTCATCGGTAAATCACTTAACAATAAATAAATTGAAATTAATTAACTGTTAATCTATAAAACTTTCAATAACAATTGTGTAGATTTCAGTAAAACAACATAACATTCACTCAGTACATAACATACTCATTCACATACTCTGTAATCAACGTAATTTAGTAATTTAGTTAATTGTAGTGGCAGATGTTGTTGTGGCCTTCATGCATTTCACTTGTGGGACATGACAGTATCTGGCACAATATTCTGCTGCAGGACAGCTGATACGATGTGTTTTATTCGTACCCCGCTCACAACCATGCACATTTCCCTTGCACGATTAGGGATGTTATGTCAACTAAAGCATTGATTAAAGATCACAAATATTAACGTCCAGTTTTACAGTTATAAAAAGACAAGAAGCTATTCACTGTTCACTGGAGATGGTGTTTGTGTGTGTGTGTGTGTGTGTGTGTATATATTTTATTTTATTTTATTTTTTTCTCTCGATATCTGTACGTCCTTGGAATTCCCCCCAATAACTAACTAACATGAACTGACAATGGACTAATGTGTATTTATAAATTATTTTAAAATTAACCCCCCTGAGTCAAATAGATATTCCATAATAACATTATTATTATTATTATTATTATTATTATTATTATTATTATTATTATTATTATTATTATTATTATTATTATTATTATTATTATTATTATTATTATTATTA
>NW_015639765.1:242570-245485 GCF_001515625.1 Sinocyclocheilus rhinocerous | reverse complement strand
ATCTTTAAAATAGCATCATATGACCCCTTTAAAATCTCCAAGTATGCTTCAATAACATTTTGAAAAAAAACACACAAAAAAAAAACACAACAACAACAACATTAGTAACAAATTATGCTTCATACGTTCAAATAGTAGTAATAATAATAATGTGTAATAATAGATATTCCATAACATTATTATTATTATTATTATTATTATTATTATTATTAAAGAAGAAAAAGAAGAATAAACAAACAAATCTATCACTCAGTGATAGTTTTCAGGAATAAAACTATGCACTTTATACGCTGAATTGTTCTTAAAAACTCTTGGGGCTGCTTGTGAGACCTTCTGACACTCAGTTACCTCTGAACTACTTAAGTATTAATAAATATTCTCTCTCGTGATTCACACGTCATTATTTGGTGTCTGCTCGCGAGTTTCACAATAGTGGGATTCGACCTGAAAGAATCACGTATTCACAGTCTATTTGCATTTTTAAAGACTCGAGAAAGGCATAGTGACCGTGCCATTGTGAGGGCATTTGTTCTCATGCGCTCATGAGTGTTGTTGTCTGAAGCTTTTTTTTTTTGAGAGAGAGAAAGAGAGAGAGTGAGAGGGGGAAGCATAAGTCTTTTGGTATGATAATTAGGAGATCTGGACTTTTTGTCAAGTATAAAAGCATTAGAAAAGAATTATGAAGGTGCATGGGGGTCATGACTAATTGCTTGAATTTATACAGACACACACACTGGTTTCCATGTTTTATGGGGACATTCCATATAGGCGTAATGGTTTTTATACTGTACAAACTGTATTTTCTATCCCCTTTACATAACCCTACCAATCACACAAAACTTTCTGCATTTTTAAAACGTTTAAGAAGTTTAAAAAACTTCATTCTGTATGATTAATCAGCTTAAAAAATATCCCCAAAAGGTATTACTATCCTTCCATTCCATGTTTTATGGGGACATTTTGTAGACATAATGGATCTTATACTGTACAAACTGTATTTTCTATCCCCTTATAAAACCTACCCCTCACGCAAAACTTTCTGCTATCTTAGATTTTCAAAAAATATATAATTCTCTATGATTTATAAGCTTGTTTCCTCACAGGGACCAAAAAATGCAAAAAGTGCAAACGTGCTATTCATGATGTTTATGTATTTATACTTGAAAACAAGCAACACATTTGTAACCACAGTTTCATGCAGTGCTCTAAATAAACTTGTTTTTAAGGTTTTTTTTTTTAGTTTGGTTACTTATTAGCTATGATACTGATTCTGGTATTGTACATAAGCCAAAACTACTGCATCAAGCCAACACTAAATACCTGTCTGTAATATGAACATGTTAATGACTCCTAATACTGACACATGCACTCTATGCATAGTCTATGCATACAAATATTCTCTGCATTAAAATTTTTTTCAGACATACAAGTTTCACCACCCTTATAACATAAAGGTTTAAGTTAACAGAGTGAGAGGGAGTGGTTGTACCCACTTCAAATTTAGATTTTGTGTTAAGGTCAGAGAAACACATTCTCGGGAAAAGAGAGCATAATGGGAACAAAAAGAGTGGCTGTAAAGAGAGAGAAAATGAATGCATAGGCACACACACAAACAGCTTTAAATAATAACTAGAAATCCATTAGAAGGCTGGCATAGTTTGAAGGCACAGATTGCTGGGTAGACTGAGACAAACCCCACATTCTGCCCATGAACAAAGACAGTAATGAGCTGGAAGGAAAAGAGGTGTGTCTGGTCTCTTTTCAAAACTCGCCTCACACACTCACACAATAGTCTACACACACACACACACACACACACACACACAAAAGAGGAGGAGACCCGCCCGCCTGAGCCCTATTTATGACTCTGTTTGGATGTGTTAGAATTTCATTCAAGTTGTTGTTAACTGTTGTTCCAGCTGGGCAACATTTTATTTGTCTGACCCTCACCCTGGCCATATGTCGCTATAAAGTCCCCTATTCCACAGTCACTGTCCCTTTAGGCTGTCCTAGGATCTCACAACTGCTCCACTGTGACACATTACAATTCATGAACAGCTCTGTGGATGAGCTCTCATTGAATAAAATGGTTTAGACAAAATACAAACAATAAATATAAAAAACTTTTAACATTATATCCCTATATACCAGACCTGTTTTATCTTAAAGTTAAAAAGGTATTTTGAAAATATTTCACAACAATAAATTGCTAAAATGACGCGTTAGGCAATAGGGTTTTCATTAAGATAACAGACAAAACGGTGTCAGATTTTATCAAACCGTTTGAATTTACCCTTTGGATGGAATCTATTTTATTCCAAGTATAGACATATTTAGACATAGACATATTTATTCCAAGTATGGACACATTCCAAGCCATAAGTTAACTGTAGGAGCCTCAATTTCCAGAACAGCAGTAGCAAATTTTTGGCTATATTTAAACTGCATGCAAGCAATTTGTGATTTCTCTCTAGTGTGTGCATGAGATAAAGTCACAGAAAAATGAATGTAGGGTCTGGTTTAATTTGCGGAATATTTCTGGAAGTATATTCAACATTTCATAAAAATAAATCTGTATCGTGGAGCCAAAAAAAAAAAAAGGGACAGATACAATTTGAGTTGAATTACTGAAATAAATTAACCTTTCCACGACATTCTAATTTATTGAGATGCACCTGTATAGTCACGATGTGCCTACTGTGTAGGAACTAGGAGACGAAGGAACACGGAGACGCAGGGGATCCAGAAGCACAATACACTTTATTTTCTTCAACACAAGGGAACACACACGTATCACATGGGCGCTCTTGGAGGCCTCTCAGGGACGGACGGCCCCCAGGGCGGTACCCATGGCAGATCAGGAAGACATGGCGGACCAGGCAGACTAGGAGGCCATGGCGGAGCAGACAGTTCAG
>NW_015639765.1:225754-242560 GCF_001515625.1 Sinocyclocheilus rhinocerous | reverse complement strand
CCCAGTCACCCCCCCACCAAAAAAAAAAAAAAAATCCTTGGGGACAATGTCGGTTTCAGAGGTCCTCCATAGGCCTAACTCAGGTTCTGTGGCTCTCCCTGGGCTTGACTTGGGAACTGGAGCCCTTTCTGTGCTAGGCGCGGGGACTGGAATCCTCTCTGGGTTAAAATCGGGGACTGGAGCGGACCTAAAAGCTAGAGCCAACAGCCTTTTCCTCCTCAGATTCCTAATTTGGTTAGGGGTAAAAGGCGTGGTCAGCGGGCTTGACAACGGCGCGCCTGTCTGCTGAGCGGCCTGGTTCGGGGCCGGACGCTCTCCAGCCACCAGAGGATCCCTTCCCTTCAGCTTAGACCCGTGGTGTCTGGGAGATCCACGGGACGATGATTATGGCCCCATACCAGAACAGAGAGTTGATGGTGGCGTCATCTAAAGCCCACAGAACTCCCGGGCATACTTGACAAAGGGGAGATCCCTACGGGCTAGAGCAATAAAGACAGACACACACACACACACACAGTTTAAATGTCAAGTCACCTTTATTTATATAGCCCTTTTAACAATACAGATTGTGTCAAAGCAACTGTACAGCATTTAATAGGAAAAGTGTCAAATGCAAAAAAAGGCAGTTCATTGTTGAATTCAGTTATGTCATCATTCAGCTCAGTTCAGTTAAAATGGTATCGTGCAATCAAGTCGACGATGTCGCTGTAAATTAAGTGTCCCCATCTAAGCAAGCCAGAGGCGCCAGCGGCAAGGAACAAACCCCATCGTTGACAGAATGGAGAAAAAAAAAAAAAAACCTTGGGAGAATCCAGGCTCAGTCGGGGGGCCAGTTCTCCTCTGTCACATTGATATATTTTTGAGATGGAAAAATGCAGTTTTACAAATGCTAGAAACGTGGCTTTCAAAAAGGAAAGACTGCTAACAAATAGCACACCTAGGTTCCTAACTTATGACGAAGAATTGACAGCAGCCATCAAGTGTTAGACAGTGTTCTAGGTTATGTGCGGAGTTTTTAGGTCCGATAATTAACACCTCAGTTTTTTCAGAATTTAGCAGTAAGAAATTACTCGTCATCCAGTTTTTTTTTTTATATTGACTATGGCCACTGTATTGAATAAATACCTGGGGTTATGTTTGTTTTCTTCTGAACGAGACGAAAAGTAATCAGATCTAGCAGTTTTTAAATGCTTTTCTGTAGGATAGGGTACTTTACCGCCAAGCAATACGAAATACCTCTAGTTTTATTTTCCTCCAGCTGCGCTCCATTTTCCTGGCTGCTCTCTTTAGGGTGCGAGTGTGCTCATTATACCATGGTGCCAGACGGTTTTCCTTAATCTTCCTTAAGCGTAAATTATCAACCGTATCTAAAATGCTAGAAAAGAGAGAGTCTATAGTTTCTGTTACATCATCAAGTTGTTCCGAGCAGTGCCAGCCCTTCCTAATAAGGTATACAAGCGGTTGCATAGGGCCCCGCGGCCACTAGGGGGCCCCATGCCGTGCCTTCAGATGAAGTTTGCTCGTGAGTTGAGCATCCTGTCACTCATGTGTTAGCGTAAAATGTGCAATGTTTAAAAACAAAAAGGCGGCACTATGAGTCCAGCGCAGAAAAGAGGAAAAAGAGGAAAGATGAGGAAAGAAAGGGAGCAAGAAAAGGGTAAGTGCTGAATTGACAATATATGCTGAAATGGCAGTTGATGCCTGCACCCTATCTTATCGGTATAAATAAAGTGTGTGTGTGTGATGCTTGAATGAATGACTCTTTTGGGAGAAGGTGGGGAGGGTGAGCTGATGGGAGGAGGAATGGAGAAAGTTTGATCACACAAGCTGTACTGTGTCTGCATCTCTGCATATTGTAAATGTACTTATCTTTTTTTTCTCTAGTGCAGCTATATCAAAATATATATGAGAAACAAAATATATTGTCGCAGAGAAATGTATGATCATTTATTGATCTTTACACTTAAAACAAGCAATAATAATAATAATAATAATAAATCTGCCAATAGGGTCAGGAAAAAAAAGTTTGCTATAAGTTCGCTTCATTAATGATAGTTAATTTAAAAAAAACTGTTCATGTTAGCTTGGGTTTATTAAATATAAACAAATACAACTTTTGATTTTAATAATGTATTAGTAAATTCTGAAACTGACATACTATGCATTTTAGGAGCACTTTTGAAGTATTTTCCAAAGAATGTACAAGCATGTCTTGCTTCCTTCACCTCTGCTTCCAGCTTATCTGTTGCCACAACGTCACCCTCCAGTGCTGTTGCCACTACATCGCCTTCCAGTGCAACGTGACTGGACTAATATTGGAGCAATCTTAAAACATGAAAACAGCACAGCACACATAAAAACTGTTGTGTTATGGAAAAAGCTGGAACTACGTTTGAAAAAGGGACAAACAATTGACTGCACACAATTAACCCTCATAGAGGCTGAGAAGAAGCGTTGGCGTGAGGTTCTCCTGCGACTGATTGCAATCATTAAGTCTCTTGCAGAGCAAAACCTCACTTTGTTGGGCACCATTAATTTGTCTTCAGAGCCCCTGAATGGAAATTTCTTAAAAGAGGTTGAGCTCATGGCGAAGTTTGACCCGGTTTTAAGAGAGCATGTCAGAATAGCTGAAAATCAAGGAAACCACACAACCAATCTCGGCAAAACAACACAAAATGAACTGATCTCCTGCATTGGAGATCAACTGGTCAAAACGATGGTGGCTGGCATCAAATAATTTTTCGATCATCTTAGACTGCACACCAGATGTCAGCCACACTGAGCAGATGTCTGTGGTGGTTAGAACTGTCAGTCTACGAAAAGGCCCAGAGATAAAGGAATACTTTCTGGGGTTCCTAGTTGCCCCTGAATCCACTGGCTCTGGGTTGTCCCCTCTCATCCTGAAAAGACTGGAGGAACTAGGCATACCATTTAGTAATTGTCGAGGCCAGTCTTATGACAACGGAGCCAACATGAAGGGGGGAAAAAAATAAAGGAGTGCAAGCCATGCTCCTTGGAAAAAAAAAAAATCCACGCGCACTTTGTTCCATGTGGAAATTTAGCTGCATCTTTAGCTCAGATGCAGCTAAAGAGTCAGTAGTTGCAATTAACTTCTTTGGAGTTGTACAGAAACAGTTCACTCTTTTTGCAGCTGCACCACAATGATGGGCTATTCTCAAAGATCACGCTGACATCACTTTAAAAAGCTGGAGTGACACCAGATGGGAAAGTCGTCTGAAAAGTATTGAGCCATTGCAGCTCCTGCCAGAGAAGGTGAGGGAGGCTCTGCTACAGGGGAGGGAGAATACTAAAGATCCAACAGTTAGGATTGAAACCCAGTCACTTGCTGAAGAAATTGAATCCTTCAGATTTCAAATCGGTCTTGTTGTCTGGTACAATATTCTAAGAAAAATTAATGTCACCAGCAAACTCCTTCAGTCTGCTACCATGCAGCTGGATGTTGCTGTAGATCTCATCCATCAGACAAAAACTTCTCTCATGAGCTACAGAGCTACTGGCTTTAATGATGCAGTCAAGACAGCAACCGAAAAGTGTGAGGAAATGAATGTTCAAGCATTGCTTAAGGAGAAGAGGTTAAGAACCACAAAGAGATACTTCAGTTATGAAGCAACTGATGAGCCAGAGTCCGGTGCTCTTAAAAGAATGGAGGTTTCTTTCTTTAATGTTGTGGTGGATTGTGCCATCCAAATGATGGAGGACCGTTTTAGCTCCCTGGGTAAAGTGAGAGACAACTTTGGAGTGCTAAATAACTTTCAAAATCTTGATGCTCAGACAATAAGGCATCAATGTGAGTAGCTTGGAAGAACACTGAGCACTGGAAGGGAGTCTGACATTGATTGGAAAGACCTTGTCATGGAATTAGAAAGCCTTCCAACTCTCCCTAAACACAAAATGACAGCACTGGAACTACTTGCATTCCTGCATGATAAAGGGATATGTGAGCTGTACCCAAACCTTTGGGTAGCTCTTCGCATTTCATGTACTCTCCCAGTGACAGTGGCATCTGCAGAGCGAAGCTTCTCAAAGCTCAAGCTTATAAAAACCTTCCTCAGATCCTCAATGGCATAAGAACATCTAAGTGCTTTTGCCATAATTAGCATCAATCATGAGGTTGGCAGCCAGCTATCCCATGATGATATAATAAATGATTTTGCAAACAAAAAGACAAGACGGGCAAGAATTTAGGCCTTGACAACAATACGACTTTCCTTGATGGCATAATTTCCTTTACTCAGTAACAATGTCATGTTCAATTGCACTGTTGTGAAACATTGTTTTGTAAACTATTTATTTTGTTAATCTGTCATTTGAATGTTGCTGTACTTTTTATTTGCACTCCAGTCTTAGAATTTTATTTTAAATATTTGTTCATGTTCATTACAATAACATACTTTGTGTTCATTACCAAATTGTGATGGTTGTAATTTATGATGTTCTATCACTATCCTTCTAATAAAATGACTTTGCACAATGTTTAAACTTTCTTAGTTATGTTGTGTTTGTCCTAATTTCATTGATGCATCACACACATTGAAATGATTGTGTTTAAACGTATTAATTGCTCAAATATTTATTCAAGCACAACATTGTATTGTTAATTTGACATATTATCCCTATTACAGCAGTCTGATGTAATATGTGTCAGTGTAGGACAAGTATGGTGTGTATGTTGGGGGATGGGGGACCCCCCCATTTTGAAATCTGCTTAGGGCCCCCAAAATGCTAGAGCCGGCCCTGGTTCGGAGGTATTAGATATGCTAAGGAATTGAGATAAATCAGAACACTTGTTTCTCTAGATAATGTTATATGAAGCACCATTACTTCAAACGAGTTATACTTTAAACCCGCCCTCTGAGAAATACTGAAAATATTGTTATAAATTGTAACAACACCTCCCCCTTTAACTTTTATATTAAAATCACCAACAATTAAAACTTTATCTGCAGCCAGCACTAACTCGGATATAAAATCAGCACATTCTTTAATAAAGTCTGTATGGTGCCCTGGTGGCCTGTATACAGTAGCCAGTACAAACGACACAGGGGATTTATCATTAACATTTGTTTCTCTGGACAATGTTATATGAAGTACCATTACTTCAAACGAGTTATACTTGAAACCCGCCTTCTGAGAAATACTGAAAACATTGTTATAAATTGAAGCAACACCTCCCCCTTTATCTTTTGGACGTGGCTCATGTTTATAACAGTAATCTTGGGGGGTAGACTCATTTAAAATAATGTAATCATCAGGTTTTAGCCAGGTTTCTGTCAAACAGAGCACATCTAGTTTATGATCAGTGATCATATCATTTACAAAAAGTGCTTTCGTAGAAAGGGACCTGATATTCAATAAGCAAAGCTTTATCATTTGTTTATCCATATTACATCGGTTTTTTATTTGTTGAACATCAATTAAATTGTTACTCTTAAATTGGTTTGGACGTTTTTTGTATTTTCTAGTTCGGGGAACATATACGGTCTCTATAATGTGATATCTAGGTGAAAGAGTCTCTATGTGCTGAGAATTAACTGATTTCTGTGACGTGAGGTGGCTA
Organism: Sinocyclocheilus rhinocerous; assembly: GCF_001515625.1. NCBI lineage: Eukaryota > Metazoa > Chordata > Actinopteri > Cypriniformes > Cyprinidae > Sinocyclocheilus > Sinocyclocheilus rhinocerous. The sequence goes on along the minus strand of NW_015639765.1, from coordinate 236,982 downwards.
GCAGACGGTCGGTTTAGCCAGTCTGTCTGCTTCCTGACCTGGGCCCCAGTTAGTCAAGTACAAACTCTAAGACTATGTGCCATATTTCTAGAGAGAAGAGCGGCACCTCCCCAGGAGGGATGAAGACCATCTCTTTTCAACAGTTCAGGTCTGCCCCAAAAACTCATCCAATTATCTGTGAAACCTATGTTATTCTGTGGGCACCACTTAGACATCCAGCCATTGAGTGACGACAGTCTGCTATGTTTCTCGTCACCACGGTAAGCAGGGAGGGGACCAGAGCATATTACAGTGTCTGACATCGTGCTTGCAAGTTCACACACCTCTTTAATGTTATTTTTAGTGATCTCCGACTGGCGAAGTCGAACATCATTAGCGCCGGCGTGAATAACAATCTTACTGAATTTACGTTTAGCATTAGCCAGCACTTTTAAATTTGCCAAGATGTCAGGTGCTCTGGCTCTGTAAACATTGGACTATGGTGGCTGGTGTCTCTATTTTCACGTTCAGTACAATAGAATTGCCAATAACTAGAGCACTTTGATAAGGTTTCTCAGTGGGTGCGTCACTGAGTGAGGAGAACCTGTTTGATGTTTTGATCGGAACGGAAGAGCAGCGTTTTGACCCACGACTATGCCTCCTCACTGTCACCCAGTTGCCCTGCTGCAGAGGCATTGTAACCGGAACCGAACAATGTACAGGACTCCCTGAGCTAGTCGCATCCAAAGCCGTATCTAGAGCTCTCACATTCTTACTGTCCTCAATTAAAGTTGAGGCGTGTCTCTAATTCTGAAATCTTCTCTGTCAGCCTAACTATTTCCCTGCATTTATCACATGCGAGTCCCTCATCGCCGACAGAGAGAGCTAAACTATACATGTGGCAAGCGGTGCAAACAACAATAACAGGAGAAGAAGCCATTACTCACCGTGATTGATGAATGAATCAGACTTACCACTGTTGTTTGATGAACTCGTGAAAAAACCGAGCGAGAGAAAAAAAAAAAAGAAAACGGCAATAGACGCGAATGGAAACAGGAATGACAAGCTAACCGGCTAACGCACTGCCCGCACACTGCACTCACTGTTTTAGAATAAAAGCGAACGATCAAATTAATCAGATTAGTTTGATAGATAATATCAGAAATATGGTGGGAATTAAGTTACATTTTATCACTTTAAACAACAGAGAGTGATAGTAAGATACAACAGAAAAGCTACACGGAGCTACAATCACAAACCACTCAGCAGCACGGTGCGTGTTCGTTCTCTAGTGATGTTCTTAAGGTGAGTAGTCGGGTGGCAAAGCAGGGTAATATTGACAAGAGCAGACAGTGAGTGCTTCTTCTAATAATGTTTTATGGCAAACCAACTTCTGGTGCATTTACCGCCACCAGCTGGACTGGAGTGTGGAGCACTAATAAGCAACTAATATATATATATATATATAAAACATATTCTAAGAGCTTGATTCTGTATAGTTTCAATCTTTTTGAGTGTGGTTTTAGATGCAAATCCGTAAATAATACTTCCATAATCTAAACTTGGTCTGATTAATGTACAATAAATTCTTTTCAATGACAATCTACAAGCTCCCCATTCTACCCCAGATAGACATCGTAAGATATTTACTCCTGTTTTACATTTCTTAATCAGTTTTTTAATGTGCATTGCATATGTCAATCTAGATTCCATCCAAACACCGAGATATTTAACTACTGAGACTTGCTCCAGCTCCTGTTTGTACAACTTCAACTTAACCTTTGGTACATTTTTCCCTTTTGTGAAACATATAACTTGAGTTTTAGCAATCTGAAGCTCCAATTATTTGCCCATACCTCCACTTTATCTACTGCTTTTTGTAATCTTTGAGACACACATGCAATATTACGTCCTCTTTTGCAAATTGCCCCGTCATCAGCAAATAATGCCCTTCCAATATCACCTTTAAAATTACCAAAAATATCATTAATCATAATATTAAAAAATATTGGGCTGCATACACTTCCTTGAGGAGTTCCATTGTCTATTGTGTATGTCTCAGAATACTCTACTCCTACCCTAACCTGTACTGTTCTTTCAAGAAGGAAATCCATAATCCAATTATATAACTTTTCTCCAATTCCCATACATTTAAGTATTATTAAAAGTCCCTCTTTCCAAAGCATATCATAGGCTTTCTCAGTTTAATTGGGTTTATCGTCATACCAGGTTCTGCAAATTTCATCATTACTTTGTATTCCTCTATATTTTTCCTACTCACGTGATCCTCCTTTCCACTATCCGTAAATGATCCTTGACTATTGTTTTTCTTTCTTTTCCGATTGACTACTTTCCACCATTCTCTCCCTCCTGCACTTTCGCTACACGATTAGTCTTCCATTTCCGGATCACTACCAGAACTACTGTCATTTCCTGCCATCAGTGCTCCAGTCACAGTCCAGTGTTGCCAAAACCGCCTGATCGGGCCACTGCCATCTTCGACAGTGAGTGCTTCTTCTTCTTCATCGTCGTCGTCGTCGTCTTCTTCGTCGTCGTCTTCTTCTTCTTCTTCTTCTTCGTTGTCGTCTTCGTCTTCGTCTTCTTTGGGATTTAACGGCAGCTTGCATCCTTAACGTTGCGACAGTGAGTGCTTGTGAAGCACTCACTATATATGGGAGTCCATGATTAGTGATTGCAGGTGCATGTGATTAGAACTCCGGCGATTGAGATTGTGTGGGCGGAGTGATGGGATCTGGTGCTGTGGTGGTGGCTGATTTTGTGACAGCACCCTATGCCACACTCTGCAAAGTCATTCACAACAAAATCGTGGTGGAAGTGGGTAAATAAGTAAAGTAAAGAAATTAATTAAATAAATAAATAAATAAAAATGAGCAAGGAGTTGCTCCCGGGCATCGCTGCCTACCGCTCCAGGTGTGTCCACAGTGTGTGCGTTCACTACTCACTGCTGTGTGTGTGCATGGATAGGTTAAATGCAGAGAACAAATTCAGAGTATGAAATTACAATGATTTTTGCCAATTTTTGATGTTTTACTGTCAAAGAATGAAATAATTAATATACTTATAACTGTATTATAGGTTTGGTAATGTTGCTAGAGCACAATAATGCTAAAAGGTTTTTGCATGCATTACCATAAATAATTTATCATATAACTATTTTTAATATATGTATATAAACAAATTATGGGTATTTATACCCATATAACTATGGGTATTTAATATATGATATGAACTTATAGCTTCAGAAATCCTGAGGATCTATACATGTAATAATAATATATTGTCTTATAACACAACATATGTGACAACATATGGGACATATGATAATAAGGACATATATGTCATATATTACATATATGTATGGGTACTGTTGACCATGTAAGATAAGTGCTATATGTAATTTGATAAATGTTTACATGTGAACAAATGCCTAAATTAAAATCTTCTTAGCATATAAAATGGACAATCTTGTTAGATCTTGTTGTCGTTAGAAAACTTTCCTAAGTTTTCCTAACTTTGATATACTTAAGAAAATGACAATTAGCCTAAGGGGCTTTATGCAACACTTTTTAAAGGGATTATTTAAGTGGGAAATACTTACATATACTTAAGGGAAATACTTAGGGTTTATGACGTTTCACCTAAAGAAACCCTTAAGTAGCAGGTTGATTATGTAAAATGAGGAAACGTGAATGTATAGGCTACTAAATTTGCAGTCGCGTTTCAAACACAATGATCAATAATATGCCGTTTGCTGTAGTTCTTGAAAAGAGATTTTTAAAAAACGAAATATCTCCCTTTGGAGTGGACTTTGAGATTTGTAACTTTCTAGATATTTTTTATGCCCAAACATACACACTACACACTGACTAAAATTAAAAAAGTGAAAAAGCATAATAGGACCCCTTTAAAGAAGTGTGAAATATGCGCTTGTGGTTTGTCTACGCTTTCTGAGCTGCTCGGTGAGTTTCATCAACAATATTCAAGCTCTTATCAGTCACATCCGATTCATTTACATTAAATGTAATTAATACTGGATGATTTAATGTGCACACTCTTTCGTTGCGGTTTCTGTTCATATTCAGCCAAATCCCGACCGGACGTTTTATCCTGGACAAGAGTAGGCTATGTATGTTCACCCTATATACTGTACATACAGTTCGATGATATTAAATGACTTAACCCATGATATAAGATTTTGGCCATATCGCCCGCTTCTAAGCCATTCATTAACTGACTTGCACTACTCACAGGCATCAAAGCTTGATTGCTCTAAGTAAAACACGCCCACCTCATTACCATATGGACAAAGAAATGTAAAAATAAATAAATGTAGAAATACATAAATGTGGAAATATATAAATGTGGAAATAAATAAATGTTGTTTACATATATACATAAATAAATAAATGTATAAATAAAAGAAGAAAAAAAACAGAAAAATACAATTGTATATAAATGAGGAAATAAAAGTAAAAATACTTTTTTTTTTTTTTTTACATTTCTCTGTAGATTTATTTGTGCATTTATTTTTGTTATTTTATATTTCTTTGTATATTTATTCATGTGTTTATGTGTTTATTATTTTGGCAGCTTTGGCACTCCATATAGCCTATTACGGGGGTGCCCAAACTCGGTCCTGGAGAGTTTAGCTCCAACTAGTCTCAACACACCTGCCATGGGTTATGGACAGGGCCATTGACACCCATTTGTCTGGCGCCCCAAAACAAACACAAAACAAACAAAATAGAGTTTTTATTTTTTTTATTTTTAATAGGTGCTAACTTGACTACCAGTCGAATAGTATGACTAAATAATGAAATTTCGTGATTATTTTGCAATACTTATTTTTAACATGTTGAAGTAGGTTTCTTCCCTGGCTAACTTGATGGGGGCGGCGCCCCAGCGCCCCCTATTGACCAGCCGCCACTGTAGAATATAAAATGAAGAATACACAAATATAAAAGGGGGATGTCCGTATGAAATGAAATGGTCTTATAAATCCTTTTTTCTCTAAATCTTTTCACTTGTATAACCTATTGAGTGTGATATTAATAAATAAAATGCAACTTAAAAAAAAAAGGCATTTTGACTTGTACTTCAAAAAAAAAAAACTGCAAATAATAATAATAATAAAGCAGGAGGCAAACCCGTGTTTACCTTATACTTAAAACATTATAAACCAAATAATTATTTTTGTATTTATTTCTTGGGAAGCGAAAGTGTTGGTCTGAATCGTCAAATTGGTGTTAGTCAGCTGGTAAAATGATGGAAATTATGAAAAAGTGGCAGAGTAGTTGGGATAGTGAGGAGAAAGGGAGACATTTATACAGAATACAACAGAAGGTTGGGACAGGGAAGATCACTGGAAGGAATCGAAGGGAAGAAATAATTTTCACTAGGTTAAGGATTGGACATTGTGGGTTAAATAAGTGCTTACATATCTTAGGTAAGCATATATCAGGAAGATGTGAATTTTGTGACAGTATTGAATCTGTTGAACATGTGGTACTTGAATGCCAAAAATATGAGAGAGAAAGGATAAAGATGAAAGTAAACATAAGGAATTTGTGGATGCAAGGGAATTCACACTCGCAAACTTCCCTCCGTCTCGTTTACTCGGATGTACGTCATTGATTACGTTGCACAAGTGCCCACTACTGGCGGAAGCCTTGGAATGGTCTGAACTGGAACAAGGGGTAAGCAGATAAATATCACATTTTCATTTTTGGGTGAACTATCCCTTTAAGGAACTTCTGGGAAAAACTTCAAATGATATTAGTACTCATTGATTTAGCTTCCTGAAGGACACTGGTATAGCAAATAGGATATAGAATACAGTTTTGGAAATCATTATTATTAATTAAAGGGGAGGGGGCAGGAGGGAGAAGAGAGGTGAAAGTCTCCCTTCTAGGTGCAAAGATGAGTTGTGGTGATATTTATTTTGTACAACATTTGCAACTGCTTTTTATCATTTAATTAGAAGCACCACAAATTAAAATTGTCATGTTATAGGGACTACTGAACAGACTTTAGAAGTTGATTTTAAAATTAAAATTAAAATACATCTCTGTAAACACTTGCATTTTTACAACACTATAAGTGTGTCCCATCAGGTAATGAAAAGTTCGACACACACTTGTGGTCTTCACACCCACTTGAAGACTTCGGCCAAATACAGGAAATACGTCATTTAAGTAATCAAGTGGTCAAGTGCAAAGACTGCAAGTGTGGGTATTTGGACAAGGCTAGACTCTCGCTCCCTCGGTCAAAATCGAGGGGTCGACGGTATGTCCATGTAAACTTCCCTCGTCCACTTGACGAAGTGGAACGCACTTCAAAATGGCGGCGGGGATTCCCCCGATAAGTGCTTAGGGAAGTGAACTGGAACGCAGCCTAGTTATAGTTTATCTCTGTCTAACTCCGGTTCACACTCCAGTACAGTAGGTGGCGGTAATGCACCATTGAAGTTGGATGCCAACCGCCGTTAAACATCAAGGAAGAAGAAGGTAAAATGATGGAAGGAAACCGGGACGAGGCTGAACGCAGCCTAGTTATAGTTTATCTCTGTCTAACTCCGGTTCACACTCCAGTACAGTAGGTGGCGGTAATGCACCATTGAAGTTGGATGCCAACCGCCGTTAAACAGAACAGAAGAAGGTAAAATGATGGAAGGAAACCGGGACGAGGCTGAAAAATGTTTGAATATCGCTATCAAAGCCCTTGAGGATGGCAATAAAGACAAGGCTTTGAAATTCCTCAACAAAGCAGAAAAGCTCTATCCAACCGAGAAAGCAAAAGGTAAATTATACATTTCTTATTTACAAATGGCACACAGGCTAGTCTAACACAGAAGCTAGCTGAAGATCTGTTTATCTGTTTTAAAGGTTATTTTAAAAAGCAGGAAAAATACTTAAAAGCTATTACTACACAACACACAGAGAACATAAACACATACATTATAAGACTTGCAATTATCGAACTAATATACTTAAATAAACAGACATAGGCTAGCAGAGGGTGTGCACATAAATACGTATTTCATCAAAGTGTTATTCTACAATAACAGGTAAAATTACTAAATACATATATTTGATGCTATTGTGTTTAATGATCATAAGGGACACAAACAGGTATACTGGGTTGATCTGTTGTGCGTTTCCTATTATGCAGCTTTAGCCGGTGTTATGGATCAACTGGGGATCGTGTTAACTGGGGATGTGCGCGTGCATGTGAGCTATTTTACGTCCCATTCCAACGTCAAAAGCTACTGCAAAGCTCTAATGTAAAGACGTTGTGTTTATGCTTTGTGGAAATAATGGCAGATACTCTATAGGCTACATTATAAAAAAAAAAGTATGAAATAGTTAAAATGAAAATATTTATTAAAGTTATCAAATGGATGCTACCTTAATTAGTCCTCTCTACACCTACGCCAACCCAAATACTTATGAAGCAATTTTGGTGCTTTATTTCCACCTTTCACGTTTTATTAATTTTATTGAAAATAAACGCATTTTGGATCAGCCATATGATGGGGAAAAATAAGATGAACGAAGTTGGTTAAAGCTGGATTCGAACTCGGATCAACCGTATCCAAAGTTGCTGTTGTGCATTTAAGTCCCTACGCCACTGACGCGGACGAGAGCTATGTGTGACTGACCCAACCAGGCATTGGTGGGTGGAATGAGTGTAAATAAAGCAAATTGCGCTACTGATGTGGATGTATGTTGTCATCTCGTTGACTAAAATATTTTAATAAATAATACATTACTCCGATTCATCAGTGGCGTAGGGACTTAAACGTGGCCTACTTATCGCTAGGTGACAAGCTCTTGTAATATGTGGAGAACATTTTGAAAATGACATCTAATCAATATAATTTATAATCTTTTTAAACCTAACTATTTTGTACCGTATCCGTGAAATTCTCTAGCCGTAAAGGCTATCTCTCCCGGGTTTTCTGCAACCATGATGCGCGCGCATCCTGAATGTTTACAAACCTATAATTGGTCTATTTGCACTTAGTGTAAAAAACAGACTGCTAAATAACGCTATTTTCACTCAGTGTATATAGAAGTGAGTTACACTTGAAATTTATTTGAGTGATTGTCATTTTCCATAGAAGTGAATGTGCCAAGATAACGTGGGCGTGGTTTGTGAACCATGTCACCACGTGAAATCATGTTAAAATGACACTTAAACTGTGTCGCATGCATTAAAACAAGTATTGAGGAAACAACACAGCGTAATAATTGCATCAATCACACATCCCCAGTTAACACGATCCCCAGTTGATCCATAACACTGGTACAGTAAAGTTGGTTTTATGCTGGACATTCGTTAGACATTCGCCGAGTAAATTAAGGGACTGTCTTAAAAGTGCATAAAAATAATAAAAAAGATAGACATTCCAAGTAGGGTTGTTCATTTTAACCGGTTAACCGTTAACCGACCGTAAGAATTTTTGACCGATTAAAACAATCAGTTAAACTGTTTAAAAAGTCATTTATGAATTTTTTTTCAGTAATTTATCAAAATATTTAAAAAGGTTTGCTGCATGGTTAAAATGCGCTACGCGTATATAAAAAAATGTGTTTTTTAGAAAAGAAAAAAAAAACGCGAGTCGAGTGTAAGTCGCATTTTATTATTTCATTCAGAATTAGGCCTAATGCTGATGCGAAATGTTTACAAACATTATAATAAACACTGTAAACATAGCGAGGCTGTTTTAGTTCCCCTCACTCCACAACAAATCCTTTCAATTAACAGTATTTAGAAAAGAACAAGAATTAAAAATGTAAGAAGCTATAGCTATATAAACGACAAGCCAAAACAAATTCATAAAACAAAACTGAAACCAACGTTGGGTAGGCGCTCACCACAATATCAAAACTGACTGATTTTCCAAAAGGCTTCGTTGAATAAACATGAGCACGTACTGCACATTTAAAAATCTAAACGAGGCGCGGGTGTTTTTATATCACTGTATTTCTGAAGGAAGATTTTGAAGTAGGGATGTCAATTTTCGATCATTTCCATGATCGATCGTCGTTTAAATTAACGATCAATTAATCGATTAATCGTTAACCTTAATGCTGCAAAATGCATCTATGCAGCCTGGCATGACAGGATGTCAAAAAAACCCCCCCGCTTTCTCACCCGAATTAAAGGGGTTTTAGTCTGAATAAAATGCTAGTAGCAGGATTGTAAAATTAATAGATGAGATTATGATCATTTGATAAAATAAAGAGAGCTCGTTTGAGAATTTTACTTTGTTGACTGTTTCCTATCCCGTCATGGGGACCACTGAACGCGCCTCTTTAAATGGTTTCGTGGTGGTCGTTATTGTATTTTAAAACACAATTGCAATGTTTTCAAATGACATTATGGCATTAAAAATAACATTATCCCAAACGTAACTGTGGCACGTGTGGCTGTGCTGCGCAGTCAGTGAACCGCTTCCATCGGCGCTGCTGCAGCAAAACACAGTTGCTCACATGAAACATTATCATGTGAGTATTATGACCAGTACTTACTTTGATCCTGTTCCGGAAAATGTCAGATTTAAAATTTTTGCGTTCCGGTAGGCCTATTTGTTTTTAAAAATCCGGCATTTACAGTGCATTAAAAACACACTGTTGCTCATATGATGTGAGTATTATGACCAGTACTTACTTTGATCCTGCTGGATCCTGTTCCGGAAAATGTCAGATTTTGAATTTTTGCGTTGCGGTAGGCCTATTTGTTTTTAATAATCCGGCATTTACAGAGCATTAGATCGTGACAGTGCATGCGTGCGTGCATACGAGACGGCATATATATATAGCCTAGCTTTATGATGTTTTTCTCCGCTCGCAGAAGCGCTGCAGGTGCGTGATGTGATATGATATGACCATGTGAATCCTCATGTTCTGTTGTTTGCTGCTTTTTGCGCATGTAAAATTAATCCCCGGGAAACAAATGTTAGTATTTTTAATGGTTCACAGACACTTATCCTTTCTAATTTAATTTAATTCTAATTTAAAATAATCTTGTCGGTTAACAACCGTTAACCGACAAGATTATTTTAAATTAGAATAGAGAATAATCGGTTGTCGGTTAGGAAAAATAACCGAAATGAACATCCTAATTCCAAGATTCAAAAACATGCAAAGCATCATACAAATAAAATGTAAAGATTTGAATTAAGTGGAAAACCATTAATACACAATTTTAAGCTGTGAATGGGATATTCACTATGAATTGTTACATTATTACATTGTACTCCAACATTTTCTTTTAACTAATAGAAACAGGTGTTGTTATGGCACCTGTAATACATTCAGTAACACTTGTAACACATACATACATGACTTGGATTTTGGAAATGTCTATTCTTAATGAATTTTTGAAATATACAAATCTATATAACTTCCTGATTATATGACCCGATGATCTCATACCAGTTGTGATATGTTCAAACACACCTGTCACACATTATATATGACTTGGATTATAAAATCTATATAACGTTCTTGTCATGTGAGCTCATGTTGCCACACCCACTGTATTATATTCATAAACATTTGTCAAACACCTCTCATGCAGTTGTTTCTGGAAATATGTCTTTGATTATTTTAAAATATTTTTTTTCAATATGTATCTTTGCATTTAAATTTAATGATGTAACATCACCTGATATATAAAGATTATTGTAGGGAAATCAGATTTTTGTATTCTTCTCAGTGCTTGAAAAAGTCAAATCAATTATATTTGAATGGTCATGTGATCTAATGTCACTTTGCCTGCAAATGATGATGTCACTTCATCTGCAAAAATGCCAAACCATCAACTTGGATATATGAATAATAAAAAAAAATCTAATGTTTAGCAGAAAGGTTAACTAAATTCCTATTCGGATGGGACTATTTTTCCAGGGGGACGTTAAAGAAATTTGCATTTCACAGCCGTATTTTGCAGTTTTAATCCCATGTGAATCTGCCAAGTCTGTGTTTTTCTCACACAACTAGGGATGTAACGATTCACTCAACTCACGATTCGATTCACGATTTTTTTTTTTAACAAAATGAGATTTAAGACAAATTATAAATTAATTGTGTCCTTTTATTATTGCTTGGATAAAATACTGTACGTTTCTTTGTGAAACTGAAACATAACACTATAATAATATACTAATATAGCACTTGTAAATGATTGCTCTTTTGTTGGTTTTGATTGCTTCTATTGTC
>NW_015639765.1:223690-225580 GCF_001515625.1 Sinocyclocheilus rhinocerous | reverse complement strand
CTTATGAACAGCAATGATACAGCGTTTCCTTGGTTACCGCTGTAAACAAAGCAGCGCTGCACTTATGAACTTTAATATGCATTATACAGAGGCAAGATGAAAAGAAAAAATACCATCGAAAGACCGTAAGTTCCCCTCAGACATACATTCATATAAACTCCTGCCCCTAATTGAATCGCGATTTGTTTAGCATCTCAACCGATTTGAATCGTCACATATTTAAATCGATTTTCAGCCGGTTCGTGGTTAGTTACATCCCTACACACAACCTCTGTAAATATTCCAGAGCAAAGTCCAACTGTTTTTCGGCAAACTCAGTGGTCCTCTGAGAAATCTAATCCCGTCCAAATGCAAACGTCTGTGATTGCTGATATTGTATTAATCCAAAGCTTCTCCTGATGTGTTTTTTTTGGCCTCCCTGAGCTATCGTTTGCACACCAATCTTCCGCTTGCTGTACTTAGGGCTGTCACGATTATGAAATTTGGCTGACGATTAATTGTCTTAAAATAGTCACGGTTATTGCGATTTAATTGTCTGTTTTAGGGCTTTGGCGATTATGACGATTATCACGATTAATTGTCTGGTTTTTATGGCTTTCTTTATATATTTGTGATTAATTTAAGGGTTCAGTAAATAATTATGATGTTATCGTTTAATCTTTTTTGAGTTATTATTTTGCAGTGTAAGATTACATGGAGTATTCCAAATTCTAAGAATCGACCAATACCGATCCAACACCAGTGCTATTTTGTTCCTACACCACTACAGAATATCAATACTGTTTGTGGAACTAATGGTCACTCTTTATTTTAAACCCTTTGTTAAACACAATCCACTAAATACTCACTTCCTCATTAAAGAGAAAAGCTACATTTGAATAAAAATATATAAGCTATGAAATTAAACTAGCAGTCTGTATAATTTAGCAGCAAAAACAATATCTTGAAAAAAAATATTTTGTGCACATTATACTAGTGTTATTTACATTATCGACCGATATTGATTTTTTTATAACCAATACCGATACCAATTATTTGCCGATAACCGATATGCAGAACCGATATTTATTTACTGTTATAAAGTAAATAAATGACTAAATGAAGTAAGAACATGCTTCACTTTGGTTTTTCCTCTTTTCAGTCATCTTTTCTTTTAAAGTGTTGAAAATTAGCAGTCTTTCATGTTAAATTTAATCTTCATATTACAAAAATACAAAAAATTTTATTAATAAAAAGCATCAACAGCAACAACACTAATGTTAACAATAAGCAAAATAAATGTAGAATGTCTAATGTTTTCAAATGGAGAAAATAAATAAAGGACAGGAGTCATATCAACTTCATTTTAAACTACAGTTTTAGTAGGTTTATAAGCTGTTTAATAGCTACAGAGTACAGAGTCAAGAATAATTCACTGGATAATGTTAATTCACTGAATAATATTCTCTGGAATATTGGAATATAACAAACAAAACATCGTATTTTATTGCATTTCTCAACTGGAATGTTATATCAGAATTATTAATAATGTTTTTGTCCTTCTAGATTATGAAATGCCTGCTGACAGCACGGTTTATCTATGCAGTTGCACAGAACTATAGTTTACTTTTACTTTACTTTTAGTCATTTAGCAGTCATTTATTATACTCAAACTGCTATCGCTCGTGGAGAACCGTTTTTTCCCCCGTTTTTTTTCTGGACTCCTTTTTAATGGTTAAATTACATTTTATTAATCAAACCGCATGTCTAATTAATTAAAATCATGAAACAAACAATTTAACATCAATTTATTAAAAGTTTAACAAATAATACATGTTTAGGGCCCTATGAAATGTTTTTATTTTTCCAACCTTATCTTTTATTGCCACCAAATTCTGTTTTAGCATGTCT
>NW_015639765.1:218376-219021 GCF_001515625.1 Sinocyclocheilus rhinocerous | reverse complement strand
ATGCACCAAGAGCTTGTAACACTCAAAAGAGAAAGGAAAAATTTAAATCGCATCATATGACCCCTTTAAATGTCCCTATACATACGAATTTCACAAAATTGGTCAGTCGGCCCGTGAGACTTGCACTTGGACCATAGTGCGGCCCAGTGGAAAAAAAGGTTGAGAACCACTGTCTTAGTCTATATGCTGTTCAGTTAATGCGTGAACTTCATATTATTTGAAGCACACTTGCCGTCCATTAATCGCAAAATGCTTTATTACTTTTTAATAAACAAAGTATCGGCTTTAAAATTATGGCATATTCATAACGAAATTCAAAATTCAAATACAGTTTTGGCGCTCTTTAATGCGGCGGTCGCTTTAGCGGCTCAGTTCAATTGACAAGTGAACCATTTATATCTTTCTCTTTACTACTGTAGTACATCAGTCAGCTAGAAAAATAACTATAAAGAAGAGCATTTTGCTATATTTATGCGCTATTGGATGTTAATATTTTACTTAACCTCTAGTCTACATGATTCAACTTCTATACAAAATTGCATTTTACTAATGAAGAAAAACAGATTGAATGTGTGAAAGACATATGACAACACTTATAGGATGCACTGAGGAGGAGCCCAAACTACACTCAGTGGCCAAGTGATG
>NW_015639765.1:215070-218274 GCF_001515625.1 Sinocyclocheilus rhinocerous | reverse complement strand
TATATTTCAAGTTGGAAAAGACATTTAATTCCCACTTTAAGTGAACCTTAGTTCCCAGGTCATCTATTAGATTGATTAAAATGCTGATAAATTCAAGAAAAGATGAGACATAATCACATGAAAGTATGATTGAAATGTTAAAAAAGAATAATAAAATAAATAAAACACGTTTATTCTGTGGCATCTAAAAAACAATTTGGCGCCTAAAATGTTTTCTTATAGGAGCCAATGGCTCCTTACTCGATTTTTTTGTTTGGAGCCCTGCGATTATGGTAAAATGCTTAAATATCGGGAAAAATATTGGTAAATCAATATATCGGCCGATCTCTACATTATATAATTTAAACATGTTTATTATGTTAACTATTTGTATTCTTACAAAATACATTCATGAAAATAAGATTGAAATCATGAGAAAAAGAAAGGCTTCTAATAATGTTTCTGTGTGCAAAATTTTGATATTGTGAAACGCTTCAAACAGAGCAGCACAAAGCTCTTATGCACATCCAGGGTGCAGAATGGTGCACTTAAGATAGAAATCATGAGAAAAAGAAAGGCTTCTAATAATCTTTCTGTGTGCAAAATTTTGATATTGTGAAACGCTTCAAACAGAGCAGCACAAAGCTCTTATGCACATCCAGGGTGCAGAAAGGTGCACTTGAAGCAACATGGAGTCCATATTCATTACCGTGATATATCGCATTACCGAATACCGGCACAAGTCTAATTAAAAGTTTAACAAAAAGTACATGTTTAGGGCCCTATGAAATTTTTCTCTCACCATATTTTTTATTGTTACCAAATTCTGTGTTTTAGCATGTCTAGTTATTTGAATGCATAAAACAACTTAATTTATGAATTTTTTTTTTCTTAAAGTAGCCTTATGAATTAGCGGGGCATAGAGGAGAAACAATAATGTACAGTATGTGGAAAATAATGTGTTTTTTTAACTTTAAACCGCATAAACACATTTCATTACACCAAATACACAAAATAATGTTCTTTTTAGCAGCATCATATGACCCCTTTAAGCAAACTTTTTCTCTCATCTTTTTCTTTTTTGGAAAACAAAGGGGGATTTACTATTAAAATTAAAACATGGAAGAAATGTGTGATTATTCCTTAAAAAATAGTGTTTGTTTCATTTTAGTAGTAGTAGTAGTAGTAGTAGTAGTAGTAGTAGGCTATGTACATTCTACTGCAAAATAGTAATAGGCACAATGTCTTCAAATCAAACCGGACTTTTATTTTGAGGGGTTGCCGTGAATAACTTTTCAGTTCTGTGTATGTGATATGAGTTTTACTCAAATCAAATGGTCAAATGCTCATGAAGTGACTCAGAGCAGTTATGGAGATGTTCATGTGTTTACGTCCTCATTTAGTGAGACGGCAGACGCTGAAATCACCGTGAGTGTCACGCGCGCTTCAGTATGTGTGTAGTAAATGAAACCGCGAGTCTGCGCCATTCATTAACAGAGACACGCAGAACATGCAGGATTCATATTTACATCGACTTTTGCGGCTTAATATTTACAGATACTAGTCCATATCGCGATTTGATTCAAGTGTAATGACCTACTTTTGATAAATTCATTCAAAATTTGACAAATTCCGTGACATTCCGCCTTTAAATGTGAATTCCGTTTTTATGACTGGATTCCGTCCACGTTTTCCGCATCGCGCCCTAGAAATGAGTCCGGTACTCCAGCAAGATGTCATTTTATGCGAATCCCTAGACCTTTATCTACTCCAAGTATTATAATGGGAATATATATATATATATATATTCACATTACCATTATGCAACATGAGTTTTTAATTTTTTTATAATAATCACTAATTATTATTCCCAATGGTTATTCTCATTACTGTGATGGAGAAAACTTTATTACAGCAAAAACTACTGTAATAAAACACTATTTAAAAGCAGAAAAACATTTACCGTAGTATATAAATACTTTACAATTGAAATAATATATTACTACTATTTATACATTACGGCAATGAAAATTTGGGGGCTAAATTGTTATTAAAATAATGTCACAAAAAATAAAAACAATTCTAGAATAGTATTGATTTGGGTTAGGCAAAATAGAATTTTTCATTTTTCTTTTGATTTTGGGGTGTAATGCAACCTGGACATGTTCTGTGTCTGTGAGATTTATTATATTGTAGAAAGATTGCCAAAATGTGAAGAGGGCACTTTGGGTGACTTCCTACATGATTTGATAGAGAGTCCATGAAAGGGAATGATGTGGACCGAAGGGATGATGGGTAAATCAGCAGAAGAAGAGCTCCCCGTCCATTGAAGGCTCTGTCAGGGGCAGCAGATGTGATGCTGGAGACAAAATACAGCAAGATTTGAGGAGGAAATACAGACATCTTTCTCAGTGTAATAAACATCTGAGATTGATACATAACACACGACTCAGATCAAAAATCCTATTAGACCTTCAAAAGCAAACCCCTTCCTTCTGGAAACATATGACGTTCTGCGACAGAGAACTTACCACCAATTCCAGTCAGAACGGATACGATGGTTGTGGTTTGCAGGCTAACTGAATCAATTCTTTATCATTATCTCTATTGAATTAACATGTGTGTGTTCACTGTGTTCACCTGCATCCTGAGGAGGCTGGCTCTTGCTCTTCTTCTTCTTTTTGTCCTTCTTCTCCTTGGATGAAGCCAGCTGAAGCAGTCGTGTGGGGAGCTGGTGTTGTCCTTCTAAGCTCTGAGTTTTGCCGCCCAGGGAGAAGAGGCTGCGGCCCTTCTGTTTGGAGTCCATTCTGGACAGAGAGTTCTTCCTGGGGCTGGACAATAACTCGCCCTCCAAGATCTCTCGCTCGATGGAGCTGCTGCTCTGGAGCTTCAGGGAGTCCTCTGATGTGCTGGAGGGTGTGCGCTGAAGCCGAGCCTGTGGAAGAAATTCAAAGAAAAAAAAAAGGTTACGTTGAGGTGCAAAACACATTCATGTTCTGTATGCTTGGAACTTGTCATTAATTATATTATACATTAATATTCAAAACTATTATTTGAAGAACGTATATGTAACGGAATATAAAAATTTGGGCAGATATTGATAAGCCAATAATTATTATTATCCATGTTATGGCAGAAAATATATAAATGGGCAATATTAAATTTCTATACTATTTTGACTAAAATTTTAAACAATATTAAATACAATTGGGGGCAGTAAGTTTT
>NW_015639765.1:202925-206498 GCF_001515625.1 Sinocyclocheilus rhinocerous | reverse complement strand
GTGACGTGCTGTTTGAATGCTGAGCGGAGAATAACTGACAGCTGCAGCAGAAGGAAGATGAGTTTCTGTAAACGTAAATTTAACACTGTAAATACAATTCCGTCCCTCACATTAAGATATGGAATGGCTTCAGATGATATAGGCTATACAGTGCATGAAAAGCAAACTGGTGCTTTTCTGTTTCTTTTGGTGTATGACTCCCCCTTGTGCCATATAAGAAGCACAATAATCAAGTGATTAGATCAAATAATTGTGATTAGACGGTTATTTAATTATCGCAACAGGCCTAGCTGTACTTTTCAATATGGTATCCGACGAAAAAATAAAATAATAAAACTAATAAGGAGAGCCAAATCTGATAAGACTGGCCATTTAAACATCAGCATCAGTTACGATACTAGTCTACATGTTTCTGCTCACTTACGTGGGTTTTATTATAAGCAGCCACTTAAATAAACTCATGTGACGTTTATTTGAATAATGTTTTTATAATAAATTTAAATTATACCATGGTCTGTCTGAATATTCTACCGCTTTGCGTCGGGTGGTTCTTGGCTTCCACGTTGTGCATTAAAATTGTTAAATGCACTGCTAGCCCTGCATTATCCCTTACATATATCATTAAAAGACATATCATGCGTGATGCACACAACCACAGCATGTCTAAAAACACACCCACCTTACACGGAGAGGTTAGTCTAGTCTGAATTGGTACATGAAATCACAGACGTTGGGTGATTAAACTGAAACTCAAACGTAGTTTAGAAAACTAGTCTCGTCCAAATAGGGCTTAAGCAAAAAATAGATTTTGTACATAGATGTGTAGAGGAGCTTTCCCTTTATTGAAAGTTGTCCATGGCTTTTAGTATTTTAAAATCTCATGAAAATTACACATATTGATCAATTTCACCTGATGTGTGCATGATTTATAGAGTCTTTAAACTTATGTTTCCTCACACAAACAAAAATATGACACCAATGTACATTCTAACATACATTTTAAATTATTAGACAAATTTTAAAATGCCCTTACAGACAAGCTGATGTAATGGTTGTAGGAATTAATGGTACAGTGGACTATGAACTAGTTTAGGATATTTGAGGCCTGTTATCTTATGGAGACTTAAGTTCAAGACTGATTGGAATTATGTCCTGATTTTATTCTCTGAATGTTGTTCCACTCTTTTAAAAATAAAGATGAACCCTAACCAAATTATGATTGTTCTTACATTTTCTTCATAAAATTCCTATTTTATGCATTACTCAGAAATAGTTAACTACTTAAGTTAATTACAAAAATGTACTATAATACTACTTAAATGTCTGATAGATACATAATATAGCAATGTAAATATTCTTACAATCTTATATTTATAATATTATATAAATTACACAAGTCATGATGTCTTATTTATTAAAATTACCATTCCTTATGTTCTGTATGTTGTAGTAATATGTGAAAGTGTCTTGGACCTCGAAATGCTGTATCGCGAGACTTTGCTCGCAAACTCGTGATTTCTGGATGACGTCTTCAAAACAGGAAAATACTAGAATGTTTTCTCTTCACTTTATAAGGAGAGCACAGGTCGGCGTTTGGTAGAGTTTATTTATCTCAGTAAAACAGCGATCGTTTGTGGTTTGTCTGCGTCTTGGAGTGTTTATCTGTTCATTTATCCGCTATCCGTTTATCCAGGTCACGGCAGGTTTAAGGGGCAAGTTGTGGCCTAATGGTTAGGGAGTCGGACTTGTAACCCAAAGGTCACGGGTTTGGGTCTCGGTACCGGCAGGGATTGTAGGTGGAGGGAGTGAATGTACAGGGCTCTCTTCCACCTTTAATATCATGACTGAGATGAGACCCTTGAGCAAGGCACTGAACCCCCAACTGGTCCCCGGGTGCCGCAGCAAAACTGGCTGCCGACTGCTCCAGGTGTGTGTTCACGGTGTGTGTGTGTGTGTTCACTACTCACTGCTGTGTGTGCACTTGGATGGGTTAAATGCAGAGCACAAATTCCATGTATGGGTCACCATACTAGTGTTGTCAAAAGTACCGACTTCAGTACCAGTCGGTACTGAAATTAAAAAAATTTGATGATACCAGCATTTCCTGCTGTTGAGTGGATTCTTAAATGTGTTCACGTGCTCAACAGATATGTCTGTGATTGGCTACAATGAACATTGCTTCACGCTCTTCACCGAACACTTACACAGGAGTGTTTGAAAGCCGTGTCTATCTGTCTATGAGCAGATATATTAGGGATCCGCTGATAGACGCGGCTTTCAAACATTCCTGTATGAACACAATGGCCAATCAGAGGTGTTTAAGAATCTGCTCAACAGCGCTCAAAATGGTATCACCCCATTTTTTAAATTTCAGTACCGACTGGTACCGAAGTCGGTAATTTTGATAACACTACACCATACTTGGCCACACTTTAGTCTGTGGATTTTAATCATTATTGTGGATTACTCATCCCGGAAGACTAAGATCAGCTGTACTGTTCGTCTGGATTGAATTACATACCTGTGAGAGTCTGATCCTAACATTGTAAATAGACTCTTTGAACTCAGAGACTGATCCTAACTTTGTAAATAGACTCTTTGAACTCAGAGACTGATCGCTTATACGCACACACTCATACATTTACATTCTGCTGGTTCTTTGTATGCGCAGTGCTTCCCACAGGTTTGAAATATACTTGCGCTGGAAGCCGGGTGGAAAATCCTCCTATTACCCACGGCACAAAAATGGTCTAATACATGTGACAAATTACAAATAATGTGAGGTTTTTAACAGTATTTTTAGTTATTGAAATTCATTTTAATTACATAGGCTACTATTACATTTAACATACTTATGCATTGTAAATTATGCAAAATTACAGCATTTAAATGGTAGCGTTTTCTCCTTGCTTTGTCATATAGTGTCTCTCTCAGTGAGTGGGACACAGATTTGACTAATACTAGTAAAATCTATATATCGAATAATAGTAATGTGTGTGAATAGAGTATTAGTAATGTAAGCGAGATTAGCGGCAACCACGCTCAAAATAAGCATTCTTACAACTGTCTAAAACATATTATATAAAGGTCATAAAGTAGACATTGTAATAATTCATCAACTCGAGTTCATAAGCAATTGCTTGGTATAAATGTGCGCTATTCACTGATTGAGAATCACTTTGAATCAGTCTGAATGCAATGTGTTTATGCGGTTTAAGGTTCAAAAAACACATTATTTTCCACATACTGTACATTATTGTTTCTCCTCTATGCCCCTGCTTCTGAAACGCGTCGATTTTTACAAAGCTCGTCGTCGGTCTGAAAAGCAAGGTGTGCTGTGATTGGCAAGCTATCCAGTGCGTTATGATTGCCGAATACCTCAAGCATGTGACGGAAATGTTACGCCCCTATCATACTGTGATAATGCCCTGTCAGGCCGGAGCGATGATTCAAAAACATGAAAACCCATTATAAACGAGGCATTCTTTGCATCCAGTGGGGACATAATTATGGATTATAATGACTTATACTGTCTTTTTACGCATTGCATTGCGCCGCGTAAACATAAAATCA
>NW_015639765.1:202169-202545 GCF_001515625.1 Sinocyclocheilus rhinocerous | reverse complement strand
CAAATCTTCCCAGATCGTGATGTAGGTATGTGGGGGCGTGTTAGAACGAGCCGTTTTAGGCAGGCGTGGTTGACTCTTAACTTTTATAAAGAATATCTCTTTGGATTTGAGACTTTAGTCTTTGCAACTTTACAGATCTTCTTTATACACCAAGAGCTTGTAACACTCCAAAGAGAAAGGAAAAATTTAAATCGCATCATATGACCCCTTTAATGAAATCATAGCTATTTGAAGGTTACTAATAAATAGGCTGTATTGCGATTTATGTTTTTCCACTAGTTTTCGATCGCGGATGGTTTCATTATTTCAGGCGGATAAAAAAAGTATAAGAGGATAAAAATAATAAAAGCAAAAATGTTTCTCCAAATATACCTGG
>NW_015639765.1:194666-201688 GCF_001515625.1 Sinocyclocheilus rhinocerous | reverse complement strand
TCTTTATACACCAAGAGCTTGTAACACTCCAAAGAGAAAGGAAAAATTTAAATCGCATCATATGACCCCTTTAATGAAATCATAGCTATTTGAAGGTTACTAATAAATAGGCTGTATTGCGATTTATGTTTTTCCACTAGTTTTCGATCGCGGATGGTTTCATTATTTCAGGCGGATAAAAAAAGTATAAGAGGATAAAAATAATAAAAGCAAAAATGTTTCTCCAAATATACCTGGGCGGCCCGCCCAAGTAAAGTCTATGTGTGGGAAACTCTGATACGGTATCCTTGAATGTATAATACACCTGGGTTTCCTACTAAATGCTTGTGTCTATATGGTATTTTCTTTCTTCTTTATACAATTATTTTCAAAACGGGATGGTCAAAACCCTATTATAGTGTAGCCTCTGCTGAAACTTTTATCTGCGTGTTGCATAGTGGTGGCCCGTACGGGGACGTTGTCACAATCTCCAGCTGGAGTGCCCATGAACTCCACCAGAGGGCACTCAACCCCTGACTCTTGCCACTCTACCCCGGACTACATTTCCCATGATTATTTGCCCGGACTCATCAGCACTCACCAATTGTATTCACTATTACAATCTATTATTTACTATTACGTCTCTCATCTCCTCATTAGTCACACACCATAAGAATGGCACTCACTCACTATCACACCGCTGATGATTTTAAGCCTGTAACGTTTTCCCAGTTTCTGTGTTCCCCTGTTTCCTTGCCAACTCGTGATCTTGGACTGTTTCTGTGTTTTGATTGTTTGCTGCCTGCCCTGACCTTGCACCTCTTTGTTGGATTACTCTTTTATTTTATTCTTGGATGTTATTGTTTGCTGGTGATTTACCCTGCCTGTTTGAGCACGCTCTTTTAATAAAGCTAGCATTTGGATCCACAACTCCGGTGTCACGACTCCCACGTTACAGAATCATCAGCAATATCCAGATCCAGCAACTTTTATGGAGTTATCCAGACCAGGTATGGATCCAGCAGTCCAAATAATGCGTCTTTGCCAAGGAGATCGTCCTATTGAGGATTACGTTGCGGACTATGTTGAACTGACCTATCTGATTTTATGGACGATATTTGCCTGATAATATTTTTTCGGAGTGGCCTAGCTGAGCCACTGCAATCTGTCATGCCACTGCACGACTCAAATTGGTCTTTGGACATTTCGATCTGGCACTGCGATTGAGCGGCTCTGCATTTACTGTGGGTGTGGTGGAGGAGGACCACAACATGGCCTCCAGCCCAGAGACTCTTCACTAAATGGCTGCCAGCCCGGAGATTTATCATAAAGAGGCTGCCAGCACAGACACTGTTAACAAAATAGCCGCCGTTCCAGAGTCTCATCCCGTCATGGCTGATCTTCCAGAGCCTCGTTATGTTTCCGCTGATCTTCCAGAGCCTCGTTATGTTTCCGCTGATCTTCCAGAGCCTCGTCACGTCTCAGCTGATCTTCCAGAGCCTCGTCACGTCTCAGCTGATCTTCCAGAGCCTCGTCACGTCTCAGCTGATCTTCCAGAGCCTCGTCACATCTCAGCTGATCTTCCAGAGCCTCATCACGTCTCAGCTGATCTTCCAGAGTCTCGTCATGTCTCAGCTGATCTTCCAGAGTCTCATCCTGTCACATCTGCCAGCCCAGAGACACGTCCTGTCACAGTTGTGTTACTGCAACCCCCCACGTTCCTTTCAATAGAACCTATCATAATGCGTCAGAGATTGGCTTCCAGTATGGAGGATCCTCCGCTGGTATCCGTGCGAGCTGCCGTTTACCCTGTGAAATCCACACTCCCAAGCCACGCAGATTCCACACTCCTGAGACACGCTGACTCTATGCTCACAAGTTACACAGACTCTGCACTCACGAACCACACAAACTCAGCGTTCACAAGCCACAAAGACTCAGCATTCTCAAGCAACACTGTTTCAACACTCTCAAGCCTGCCGGCCACTACTCACTCCAGTTCCCCGGGCATAACGCTGTCAGTCCCAGAAATAGACATTGTACTCTCTGTTCTGCCAGTTAGGGCTATGGCCAATCTGTGTGTTTGGGCCACTCACACTACCGTAGTTCCCCCAGAGGTGACTGCCTCCACTGCAGAACCTCCTGAGGCGGTGGCGCCCACTCTAATCCCTGAAGTCATTCCTGAGCCTGCTCCAGTCCCCAAGTCTGTTCCAGACCTCACACCAGCCCTTGAATTAGTCCCAGAGTCTGTCCTAGAGCCCGCTCCAGTCCCTGAGTCCGTTCCAGTTCCCCCTAAAAGGGACAACTTTCGTTGCAGAACATTCAGCACTGATTATGTCTAGGGGTGCTCCGATCAGTTTTGAGGCCGATCGCCGATCACAGAAAGCAGTATCTGCCAATATGATCACCGATACCAATCTTTTTAAAGCTTTATTTTTGTCATGTAGAATTATTTATAGTAATACTTCAATCAGACATTTATGTTTTAGACATTTATTCAGGGCCTGAATTTCATTTTTGAAAACGGGGGTAATTTCCCTCTTATAGGTGATTCTTGTGAGAGGGTTTTAATTTTTTTGAGGGGTGGAGGGGAGCATTTTTTAGACATTTTTCAAAAATATATATTTATCACACCTAAATGTTCGATCTTGAAGTGCATTTTTGTTTTTACACTCATGCAATTATTGCACAATAGCTTACACACAGCACAACACAGTTTCTCAAGCAAGTGGCAAAACATTTCAACTACTTTTCTTACATTATCACAAACACTCTAAATTCAAACTTACCACTGACAGAAACACTCAGCTCTACTGCCTTTTCTTTTGTTCGATCATGAAGTGCATTTTTGTTTTTACACTCATGCAATTATTGCACAATAGCTTACACACAGCACAACACAGTTTCTCAAGCAAGTGGCAAAACATTTCAACTACTTTTCTTACATTATCACAAACACTCTAAATTCAAACTTACCACTGACAGAAACAGTCAGCTCTACTGCCTTTTCTTTTGCATTTAAATCTTTATTACAAGCAATCCTGCGGTTCATAAAGAACTTTGTTTTTTATCTCCACGAGTGACATCTATCATTGCCTTTTTTATCTAAAAGTGCTCTTTTCCTTTAAAACTAGCCAACGAGCCATAGGTGTTGGCTGTGAAACACAGATTTTAATTATATGCATTAGAGATGCACTGATTGCAATTTTCTTGGCCGATTCTGATTTCCGATTTTTTGGAAGTGTGAACTGCTGATACCGATTTTTGCCGATTCCGATTTTCTTTCTATAGCATATACAAACAAATATCTATGCAAATTTCAATGCAAAAATTTTTTACATAATAAAAGAAATTATTAAACATTACAATTCCCCCAATCTGGACGAAGTTACAGATTTTCTTTCACTTAAACAACTCTCAAAATAAAGTGCTCTGTGACTGGAAAGAGGAAGAAATAGTTAACTTAAAACGAGCTGCTGTATGTAACAAAACGGATGTAATTTCCCACTGCGTTTATAAATGGTCATTTTTTTCCCGCAACCTTATTAAATGTGTCATCTTTCACATCAAATTCTTATTTTTGTTTAAATTAAGTTAGAATAATAAGAAACTGTAGAGTTGTTACCTTTCAAATGAAATTAGTATTAACAAACTATCTTACCACTGCTGAGGAAACAGAAGCTGCATCTGAAGTGGCATTAGATGCATTTACACAGACAGTTTGATGAAGCTGAGGTGCCATAAATGCATTTACACTGCAAAATTTCAAATGCATAAATTTTTTTTATAAGATTAATGTTTTACATATTTTTTTTAAACATACAAATAAATGTTGAAAAAATGCAATGATACTTTTAAATATGACTAAACCACCAGTAGGTGGCGGCAAATTTCTGTTTTAATGAGCGAGTCATTTATTCATTCATTCAACCGATTCATTCAAACGGCTGATTCATTCAGAAACGAGGCAAGTGACTGTCCTTATGGCCCTGTCCCAAATCGCACCATAAACCCTCGCGGTCTTCCTCGGAGTCCGCACTTTCGTGACGTAATGCCGCTTTGACTGTCAAATAGAAGTCTGCTGTGGAGCTCGCCCCAGTGGAAGTGCGGATTGAGGGCGCATAACGGCTGCAAAGGGGGTGCTCATGAGCACCCTTTTGAACAATAAAATGACAAATGGGACACACTACGGTCTTGTGTTACAATGGCGGCGGCCATTGTAAGTCTGCAAGACCGAAAGTGCACATGAAGTGTTCCATTTGGGACAGGGCCTATGAATGGGCCACTGAATCATTGACTCACTCGATAAGTTCAAAAACGTGGATTCATTCTGTAACGAAACACCGCTGTGTGTTGCTCGGCGACACACAAAAGTTCTGCTGTGGCTTTGATCGGAACTATTTTCGTCAGTGAAATTGAGCAAAAAATAGACAATATTTTTCTAAAGTCTTAAGTCACTTAATTTTAACTTCTTGTTTATTGAAATACTATTGTATAAATTCCGTGTCACATTGCAATCGTGTTGATATTGATATTCGAGGAAACATCATGGACGTATAAAGTTGCTTACCTAAATTATATTTTGTAAATATCTTTTTTTTTCTACCACAGTAAGCATCTATACATTTCTGTGAGTTACTTTGTGTGTGCTGTCTCTCTCACACACTCACTCAGGCTGTACAAGCTTCATCTGGCACGACATAAATACATTATCAATTCATTCAAACGGCTGATTCATTCAGAAACGAGGCAAGTGACTGTCCTTATGAATGGGCCACTGAATCATTGACTCACTCGATAAGTTCAAAAACGTGGATTCATTCTGTAACGAAACACCGCTGTGTGTTGCTCGGCGACACACAAAAGTTCTGCTGTGGCTTTGATCGGAACTATTTTCGTCAGTGAAATTGAGCAAAAAATAGACAATATTTTTCTAAAGTCTTAAGTCACTTAATTTTAACTTCTTGTTTATTGAAATACTATTGTATAAATTCCGTGTCACATTGCAATCGTGTTGATATTGATATTCGAGGAAACATCATGGACGTATAAAGTTGCTTACCTAAATTATATTTTGTAAATATCTTTTTTTTTCTACCACAGTAAGCATCTATACATTTCTGTGAGTTACTTTGTGTGTGCTGTCTCTCTCACACACTCACTCAGGCTGTACAAGCTTCATCTGGCACGACATAAATACATTATCAGTCGCCGTTTACACTGAATGCAATTAAAATTAGAATCATTTTCACGCGAAACAACATGTTTACACATGACTGTGAGTGTGCGCGTGGCTGTGACGTTATTCCCGGCGCCGCTGGCAATAAAAGGATCGGCTTGGAATCGGCAAGACGTGAGACTGACCGGCCGGGCACCGACATCGGTGCATCTCTAATGTGCATTTATGGTGTAATTACTACATTTTCGTTTTCATATTTACCACAAACAATGCGCTGTCACTTTAATTCAGCGCGTGCAGCAAACTCGGTGTGGAAACGATCGCTGCAGACCGCTCCTGGAATGCACTGCCGGACCGCAACCGTGTGCAGTGTGAACACTTTAAAATCCGTTAACATGAGCGTGGAAAAAAATATGCACCGCATACACACTGCAAACGGAGTATGTGTGAACCTGGCGTTATGTGTGTGCGCGCTACGAGTTTGCATGAGCGCGCGTGAGTGCCGAATGGTTAAATACTGGCAAGAATGAAAAAGAAATGCAATTCATAAACTTTAGTGACGATGCAACACTGGCTCGATTGTGCAAGTGATAATTCCTATGGCGATGTCAACTGTGCAGTGTGCAGCTTGCTTATAGTGCAGACGCGATGTGATTTGAAGCCATTTGCGCATTTTGAGAGAGAGCGCAAGGTGATTCACTCCTGTTTGTAAAATTATGTCTCACAGAAAGTTTTCAAATTACTTTATACGTTATTTATGAAGAAATATGAATTGTACCTCACCTTCAACATTATAATTATTTCACCCGCGCCGGACAGAGACTGAGACGGTGCCGCTGCATGTCGTCCCAAACCTCTCACGGCAGACGCGTCATCAGCTTGAGATCGGCCTTTTTAGAGACAGCCGATCAAACATCCCAACGCGATTATCGGCCGATAGTGATCGGTAGCCGATCAATCGGAGCACTGTCACGATCTCCAGCTGGAGTGCCCATGAACTCCACCAGAGGGCACTTCACCCCTGACTCTTGCCACTCTACCCTGGACTACATTTCCCATAATCCTTTGCTAGCATTTGGATCCACAACTCCGGTGTCACGACTCCCACATTACAGACATGGTGTTTGTCACAAATCAGAAAATTTAATTTTAACATCAATGTGAACAAACAAACAAACAAAAAATGTATGTCACTTATTTTATATCAATGTAACTTTGCTTTCAGTTTGTTACTTAAAGTACACTTTAAGTACTTCTTCATATACCACAGCAAAAACTATACCCTAAGAAATTTCAAACATGATTAAAGGCAAGTGAACAGTCAGTAAAAAGAAGAAAAAGAAAAAAAAAACAAATACACAAATTACAAGCATAGATAAAATAAACGGTAGTATTCAGCCACAGAAATTTAATAAATAAGTGTAAAATAACACTGCATAGTGTTCACTATGAATTAAATTTAGATTAATCTTTGTTAAAGCTGTGACTTGTTGTTTAATTCACATTAGTGACATGTTCAGCAGCAGGTATTTATAGCATGCTGTCCCTTTAAGACCGACTGCACGGATCCAGTATAATGATACACATCCGATTTCTTTCTCAGCTGTTTACGTTCATTTAAAACATAACTGACTGCGTTTACGAGAATGATTGTCGAGACGGGTATTTTGACACAATTCTGTGTCTATGGGTCTGTTTGAACACAAGGAAATGTGAAAAATGAATCAACTCGGTGTTCGCGGGGTCGGAAACGCATCTCTCTGTGTGTGCGCACGCTTTGCATGGATTCACAAGTTTCAAAATCAATGTTCTAAAGCAGCGGTTCTTAATACTGTTCCTCGCGTCCCCCCTGCTCTGTTCTTAA